>NW_026888850.1:0-11850 GCF_032173495.1 Musca vetustissima
AAAATATTTAAATGATTGAGGGTAATATATTAATTATTTATCTAATAAATTTTATATGAATGATTCCGACCTTGCCCATAGATGTGGTTTTTTTAGAAATACGTTTTTTAGTTACGTTTTACGCCTATGCTTAAATTTTTTAGGTATTACCCATAGACGTCAATTTTTTAAAAAGATTTGTACGATCTTAACCGTGGGTGGCGTAGGGGATGATAGATACCAAGCAACTGTTCTGATTGGCTTTAACATGGCGAAATGCCGGCTTATCTTGGTCCCTCATTCATCTCAATTGTGGATACTGACCTCCCTGCTGTGTCACCTGGGGTAGCTATTCTCATCACACGTTGAAATAGTGAGCTGATATGTGCCTCGAGTTCACCAATAAGAACTATAAAAAATGGGTTGAGGCGCTGGGTTAGTTACCCACAATCGGAAAACCCCTCCTACTATGAAAAAGCAAAGAAAAAGAAATCCAAACCCCCTTAATGTTGACGACCCCCCGTAAACGTATAAAGGATCACAATCTGAGAATCTGCACTTGGAATGTGCGCACCTTGAACAGAAAAGGCGCGCGGATGTACTCAAGAAACTGCATATGACCGCAGCCCTGGCCATGACTTTAAAATGTTAATGCAAAGTTCGGAAGGAAAAATATTTTTGGTCCACCGTCAGAAAATTCTGCCTCCATGAAGATACATCCGACAACGACAAGAGCTTGATTGACTTGGCGGCAGCAAAAAACATGGTAGTTACCAGCACCAGATTCAAGTATATCGATATACACAAAGCCACCTGGATTTCTCCTGATCAAACAACGAGAAATCAAATGGATCATGTTGTGATAGACGGAAGGCATTCATCCAGTATTTTAGACGATACGATAAGAAACTCATGGTACGATCAGGAGTGTCGAAATGCTACTGATGAGAAAAGCGCAGCGTATAGGGTAACCCTGCAGACAGTAACAGCACGTGATATGATGGAAAAGTATCGGGGAAAAAAATGAGAGAGAAGAAATGTGTTTTCAGAAAAAAGAAGAAAGAACAAGAAAAAAGTGATCGTGAGCAAATCGAGATGTACAGGAGACAGATTGAAGTCTGGAAATTTTACCAATGAGTAAAACACCAAACCGAAGGTTTTGGTGCAGGCACATAATCCTGTAGAAATGAAGAAGGAAATCTGGTGACAGATACAGAGAGCGTATTGAGGATCTGAAAGAAGCATTTTGAAAAGCTTCTGGTATCAAATAGTGGCGGTGAAGAAGGTACCCCAGAACCAATACGAGATGATGGTATAGAGTGTATACCACCAAGCCAATATGAGGTCATAAAAGCAATTAATCGGCTCGGGAATAATAAAGCAACAGTAGATGACGGGTTACCAGCCGAACTATTCAATGCTGCTGGTCAGGAGCATGCACCAGCTGATTAGTACAATTTGGCTAGAGGAAAGTATGCCCAATGATTGGAACCTCAGCGTCCTGTGTCCCGTGCACAAAAAAACAGACAAGACGATATGTGCCAACTATAGAGCAATTAGCCTTCTTCCCATCGCATATAAAATGCTATCCAGTGGCGGTGAAGAAGGTACCCCAGAACCAATACGAGATGATGGTATAGAGTGTATACCACCAAGCCAATATGAGGTCATAAAAGCAATTAATCGGCTCGGGAATAATAAAGCAACAGTAGATGACGGGTTACCAGCCGAACTATTCAATGCTGCTGGTCAGGAGCATGCACCAGCTGATTAGTACAATTTGGCTAGAGGAAAGTATGCCCAATGATTGGAACCTCAGCGTCCTGTGTCCCGTGCACAAAAAAGAGACAAGACGATATGTGCCAACTATAGAGGAATTAGCCTTCTTCCCATCGCATATAAAATGCTATCCAGCGAGCTGCGTGAACGACTAAAGCCAATGATCAATAACATTATTTGACCATACCAATGCGGCTTTAGACCAGGAAAATCCACCATTGAACAGATTTTCACTCTACGCCAAATCCTGGTAAAGACCCACGAAAAACACATCGACACATACCACCTATTCGTCGACTATAATGCCGCATTCGACAGCCCTATCCGTTCAGAGGTGTTTAAAGCCATGTCTGCGTTCGACATTCCTGCAAAATTTATATAGCTATCCAGGATAACTTTAAGTGGCACAAGGTCAGCAGTTATAGTCGAAAAGAACCTATCGGAGCCCTTCAATGCCGAACGAGGATTCAGCAAGGTGACAGTGTTTAACATCCTGCTGGAAATGGTCATACGAGAGGTAAAGGTGAACTGAAATGGCAAACAACACATGTTAAACGGCATATACATTAGAACTTTTTACCGGGTTAACCTACTTTATGAGGATTTATTTGACACATATGCAAAGGAATTGACAATTGAAACCCACTGGGTTAACGAAATCCGGTTAAATGTAAACGTACTGTTACTCGCCTAGGCCGATGACATCGATATAATGGGTCGAAAATTGTGAGCGGTAACAGCCATCTTTGAACAAATTGAGAAGGAGTCTGCCAAAGTGGGTCTGGCAGTAAAGGGCGAGAAGACCAAGCTGATGGTATCAACGCGCAAGAACTCCAGTAGACGACTGTGGAACTTGAGAACTACAGCTTCGAGGTATTTAAAGATTTTATATACCTTGGTACCGCCATAAATAAAACGAATGACATCATTTTTAAAATTCGGAGAAGGATTGTGATGACCAAGAGATACTACTATGGTCAAAGTAAGCAGTTTAAAAACAATGCCACCTCCCGTCAGATCAAACTCACACTTTACAAGACGCTGATACTACCCGTGCTGTTATATGAATCTGAAGCATGGGTACTTGCGCAAGCAGATGATGCAGGTCGTGGGGTGTTTGAAAGAAAAATACTCCGACGTCGAATGAACCACGAGATTTACAATTTATTTGCCGACATCGACATAGTCAGTCGTATTGCAGCGACTCAACATGGCTAGGCCATGTTGAGCGAATGAATGAGAATGCCCCAGCTCAAAAGACATATAAAATGGTTCTCGTAGGAGGGGAAGGCCACGAATCAGATGGAAAGACCATGTAGAGAACAACATCTTGGAACGTGGTCTTTCAAATTGGAGGAGATGGGTACAAGACCGACGCGCTTGGAAATCTTTTTTATGCTCGGCTTATGGAACAACCGTTCTGTAACAAGCCAGCTAAGTAAGTAACTAAAGGCGTGGATTTTTTAAAAATATTTTTGGGCCTTAACTAAAAAATATTTTTTTCGGTATTACTACATCTATAGACACATACTGAAAAAGTTCATTAGGAAATTCCTAGGCTTCTATTTACATATTGCCATTCAATTAATATTTCCTTGTTCAAACCACAGCGAAAACTAGACTCTACAATACCCATTAAATGTTTCATGTCTCTACTAGGAGTCAACTTGAAACATTTTAACGGCTCCAACTGATAATGATGCATCATTACTGTTTTCAAAAGTCGCCGTTTTTTTAAGTACTCGAAGATAAATTAGGTAGGTGTTACCGCAATCTTTAATATTAAGTGCGGTAATTAAGTCAAGTTTTGAAGATGCTACGACGCCAAAGTTATTCCAGAACATCAACAAACCATTTTAAATGAAAGTGAATTAAAATAAGATGATGATTTATGACATCTACTTGAATTCGATGGCACTTCAAACGACGGCAACTCAAATATTGTGGTAATAATTAACAACAAAAACAAGAACAGAAAACGTCTTATCATTGTCTACACGAAAGTCTGGTTGCTCTTATGCAATCGACAAAAACAATTGTCATAAGTACTTCGTTTTTGTTTTTTGGTACACGACACGAAGTCCTGTCGATATTGGTTACCAAGGTACTTATCCTTACAATAGTTTGTCTAGTAGTACTCAAGAGTAAACCCTCTCATCTACACGGAAGAGATTTTCTTTTATAAAAATTCACCCACAGCGTTGCAACACTTAGAGGAATGCATAAGTACCATCAGGATTGGACAACTGGTCGGTCGGCCAAGCAGATGTCAAGAGGGACAATTGTCAAACAAAACGCAAAACCCATAATAAGATGATGGCCAAACAAAAACAATACTCATCAAACACAATGGAAAGGAAAAGGATATACATTTGTTTTCTTTAAGTAGACACACCAACAGACGGACGGACGGACAGAGATAGAAACACACACAAGTCATAGCCAGCCATGTGATCTTCATGCCAAAAAAAAATCAACTTCACACTACGACATTGGCAGAAGTGTCCTCTAAGGAAAAAAAAATCTTGTTAAGCGTGTTGACTGAGTGAATGTTTGACAGTAGATGACCAAAATGTCTAACCGCAGGACATTTATTAGTGAAATGTCCTTTTGTTTTGCTTGCCCATATGGGAACAATGAAAGCAAACTTGAAAATAATTGCAAACGCCACAGGATGGTGATCAATCAGTTGGGTTTTGTTTTGCTTTTTTTAATTTTCTCTCTCTTGACCGTTTTATGGGATAATTTCTTTTTGCAACACCTTTTTCATTCCAGGTCATGGGAAATGTGATGGCTCTCGAGACACAACAAAGGTGTCACATATACGTTATCATAAATATGAGGGAATGATGAATTGTTGTGATATATTTTTATTAACGATATGAAATGTTGAATGTGTTTTGATTATGTGGGAATAATTATTTTGTATTTAAATATTAAGGTTTGAGTTATAGTCATTTGACTTCGTATATAAAAGGAAATTTATTTCTAAATTAAAAATTATAGCAAATCATATGTCCCATATTTTAAGGAATATTGATATAAAATCCCAATATTAAATAAATAATGTGAACTTTATTTTTGACAGAGTATTTCAATCGTCCTACTCAAAAAAACGGGCGATATAGGAGCTATATCTAAATCTGACGCGATTTTACATAATACACGTCATCCTAGTCAGACAAACTACACAGGTCATTCTAGACACAATTCAGTATGCTACGATCAATTTCATGTCAATCGAACAGATATGTATGGGAGTTTTATATAAATCTGAACCGATTAGAACAAAACACAACATAGGCCAAAGAAGTCGTAGATCCAAAGCAGTCGCTATGAAAAATTTCCTGTCAATCGGACAAACGTTGAGTCTTATGTGCATGAATAATTAAATTCGAATCTCGGACTTTTGGCAGGATCTATTAGATCCATGCAGCTAGTCCAGATATGATCGGTATATTAAAATCAGTATATTGGAATCTAAGACCAATATTCCCTTGACGTTACCGACTCTTGTATTTCACCATGTCTAGGGTAATAGCAAGAATATTTTTGGGGCCCTAAAAAGTCCTTAAAAATTCTTTAATCGAGCCACGGCTTATATAGGCTTTGCAAAACTTATATAGGCTTTGCAAAAATATTATTTAGAATAGCCACGCTTTATAAAGGCCCTAAAGAAATTTGAAAAATATTCTTTTAAAAACACCACACTTTATATAGGCCCTGAAAAAATAATCTTCAAAAAATCCACGCCTTAGAAAGACTTCGAATAAATATTCTTAAAAAGCCTCACCCTATATAGGCCCTGAAAAGATAGACAGGCCACGCCTTATATAGGCCCTGAAAAAATATTATTAAAAAATGTCGCCATTCTTAAAAAGTGTCGTCCTGAAAAAATATTCTTAAAAAAAGTCACGTCTTATATAGACTCCATAAAAATAATTTTTAAAACCAGTAAGGAAAGTAGTAAAGTCGGACTGGGCCGACTATATGATACCCTTCACCACTTTGGGTATATTCTACATATATATCCTAACAGACAGCGCGTTTTTGTTATATATCTATATCTGAACCGATTTCAGGGAAACTTGCCAAAGTGCCAAGATTAATTTATATTACTTCAGTACGTTGTGTCAATCGGCCTAGGTATGGATCTTTTCACGAAGCTTAGCAACATCATTTCAGACTTAATTCAGTACCCTATACCAAAATTCGAGCAAATCGAAAGATGTATAGGGACTTTGGTGCACCAATTACATAAATCGGACGAAAGTATATATGGGAGCTATATGTAAATCTGAATAGATTTTCACGAAACTTAGCACACGTCATTCTATACTTAATTCGTGTAAATCGAACGATTTTCAGAGACTTTGGTGCACCAATTACCTAAAATCGGATGAAAATATATATCAGTGCTATATCAAAATCTGAACTGATTTTCACGAAACTTAGCTCACATCATTCTAGACTTAATTCAGTAAGCTATGCCAAAATTCGTGCAAATCGAATGATTTTCAGAGACTTTAGTGCACCAATTACCTAAAATTGGATGAAAATATATATCGGAGCTATATCTAAATCTGAACCGATTTTCACGAAACTTTGCACACATCATTCTAGACTTATTTCAGTACAATATGCCAAAATTTGTGCAAATGAAAAGATTTTCAGAGACTTTGGTGCACCATTTACCTAAAATCGAACGAAACTTTATATGGGAGCTATATCTAAATCTGAACCGATTTTCATGAAACTTAGCACACGTCATTCTATACTTATTTCAGTACGATATGACAAATTTCGTTCAAATCGAATGATTTCCAGAGACTTTGGTCGCCAATTACCTAAACTCGGATGAAAATACATATGGGAGCTATATCTAAATCTGAACCGATTTTCACGAAACTTAGCACTCATTATTATAGACACAATTCAGTACGATATTTCAGTACGAAATTTCCTGCAATTCAGTACGAAAGTTCCTGCAAATCGAATGATTTTCAAAGAGTTTGGTGCACCAATTACCTTAAATCGGATGAAAATATATATGGGAGCTATATATAAATCTTAACCGATTGTCACGAAACTTTGCACACATCATTCTACACTTAATTCAGAACGCTATGCCAAAATTCGTGCAAATGAAAAGATTTCCAGGGACTTTTGTGCAACATTTACCTTAAATCGGACGAAAATATATATGGACGTTGGTTCCCCTTTTATCTTAAACCGCACGAAACTATATACGGGAGCTATATCTAAATCTGAACCGATTGTCTTCAATTTCAATAGGGTTCGTCCTTGGACCAAATAAGTGACTTGTGCCATCAAAATCGGATCATAAATGCGACCTGTTACAAACATATGCACAAAGACATAATACCCTGTAACACAGTGTGGCGAAGGGTATAAAAATCCACGCCTTAGGAATGCCCTAAGAAAAATATTCTTTAAAAAATCCACGCCTTAGGAATGCCCTAAGAAAAATATTCTTTAAAAAATCCACGCCTTAGGAATGCCCTAAGAAAAATATTCTTTAAAAAATCCACGCCTTAGGAATGCCCTAAGAAAAATATTCTTTAAAAAATCCACGCCTTAAGAATGCCCTAAGAAAAATATTCTTTAAAAAATCCACGCCTTAGGAATGCCCTAAGAAAAATATTCTTTAAAAAATCCACGCCTTAGGAATGCCCTAAGAAAAATATTCTTTAAAAAATCCACGCCTTAGGAATGCCCTAAGAAAAATATTCTTTAAAAAATCCACGCCTTAGGAATGCCCTAAGAAAAATATTCTTTAAAAAATCCACGCCTTAGGAATGCCCTAAGAAAAATATTCTTTAAAAAATCCACGCCTTAGGAATGCCCTAAGAAAAATATTCTTTAAAAAATCCACGCCTTAGGAATGCCCTAAGAAAAATATTCTTTAAAAAATCCACGCCTTAGGAATGCCCTAAGAAAAATATTCTTTAAAAAATCCACGCCTTAGGAATGCCCTAAGAAAAATATTCTTTAAAAAATCCACGCCTTAGGAATGCCCTAAGAAAAATATTCTTTAAAAAATCCACGCCTTAGGAATGCCCTAAGAAAAATATTCTTTAAAAAATCCACGCCTTAGGAATGCCCTAAGAAAAATATTCTTTAAAAAATCCACGCCTTAGGAATGCCCTAAGAAAAATATTCTTTAACAAATCCACGCCTTTGGCCTGAAAGGCATTAGGAAAATATTCTTTAAAAAATCTACGCCTTAGAAAGGCCCTAGGAAAAATATTCTTTAAAAAATCTACGCCTTAGAAAGGCCCTAGGAAAAATATTCTTTAAAAAATCTACGCCTTAGAAAGGCCCTAGGAAAAATATTCTTTAAAAAATCTACGCCTTAGAAAGGCCCTAGGAAAAATATTCTTTAAAAAATCTACGCCTTAGGAAGGCCCTACGAAAAATATTCTTTAAAAAATCCACGCCTTAGGAATGCCCTAGGAAAAATATTCTTTAAGAAAGCCACGCCTTAGGAATGCCCTAGGAAAAATATTCTTTAAAAAATCTACGCCTTAGAAAGGCCCTAGAAAAAATGTTCTTTAAAAAATCAACGCCTTAGGAAGGCCCTAGGAAAAATATTCTTTAAAAAATCCACGCCTTAGGAATGCCCTAGGAAAAATATTCTTTAAGAAATTCACGCCTTAGGAATGCCCTACGAAAAATATTCTTTAAACCAGTGAGCGGAGCAGTATAGTCGAACGGGGCCGACCATACGATACCCTACACAACTTCCATGAACATCAAACTTTCTGTGGTTCTATATTCTGAGATTGGGCAATATTTCGCGATATTTGCACACTTTTGACTGGCTAGAGGTCAGCAAATGTTACTAATAATCAGTACAGCACCTCTAATTATTTGTCCAGATTCCCTTCACCGTGGGTTGTGTTGTGATGTTCGACCTTCGACTCGAAAAGTAGAAATAATTAAGTTTTCGGTCCACTTCATCCGAAAAATATTATGTAATCATCACCTAACATTTTAGACGTTGTCCTTGACCATAACTGGAACCTCATGGAACATTTCAAAGCAATCAGCGCTATATTTTTGCCCTCCAGTGTGGTAATAGGTTACTAAATAATATATGAATACGTAAGCACATGCAAATATTTAAGTGTAACTCCTGCATCCGAGTAACTACGACAATATAATTGGTATCAATGTAAACGTCAACCACTCCTCTTGGATATACTATCAACTTCTCGGGTCAATGTCCTTCAGTGGTAAATATATACGCTATAGAATAAAATTTTTGTCATTTTTCACACAAAAGTCAGGGTCCATTTGACCCGCTAAAGATTGTCCGATCTTTATCAAAACAGGCATGCTTATTCTTTGGCGCGATCCCCTTCTCCATGCAAAAATACGCAGCGTTTGGGCCATAATTGCGACCTCTGGAGCGACCAGAAAAACCGACAAAAATAAAGTTTTTGGTCCATTTCATCCCCTAAATATTAACCGATCTTTCCCAAAAACAATAGGGGTCTTCATTGGCCAGAACCCATCCTACATGCAAAATTTCGTGAAGATTGGTCCATAACTGTGGCCTGTATCGTGTTTACAAATTGTAATGGACAGACGGACGGACGGACGGACACACATGTCTAGATCGACTCAGTTAGTCGAGATATGACGATCGGTATACTTAAAGGTGGGTCTAGGACCAATATTTCGCGGCGTTACAAACTTTTGGGTCTGCACAAAGCTATAATACCCTGACAACATAGTTGTGTAGGGTATAAAAATATCCAAAACTACGAACATATCTTAATCCAACACTCCGACGGTAATGTTAATTTCAAATTTCTGGATTCCATCTCGATTTGTACCTCCAAATTAAATTTATACCAAATATAGTACCATATAGTACTTTTCGTACACATGAGTACTCGCTTTCAAAACCATCCCCTTAAATAGACTCTGCATTTCAACCTAATTCACATTCCAAATTTCAAGTTTTTAGCTCTATCCATTCACATGCTACGAAATTGTACCGAATTAAGTACTTTTTAGTACTTTTCGGATAGTTAAAGTTCGAATTTCCAAAACTTTGGTACATCTACCTACACTCCATCAGAGACCACCAATCCAAATTTCACAGAGACCACCAATCCAATTTCAGTCAGTCAATCACTTTACTCTTTTATTAGTATGGATAAAGCGCTATATTCGAACTGGCATTATCTAACCATTCTTCCTTGGTATTTATCTGCGTTGTACGATTTCTTACTTTATATTTTTATTATAACTGAGTCAATCTTCCAACGTGTCAAACCAGCACCGTGTTTGATGAATACCCAACATGTGGGTTACTAGGATTTCGCCAAGATTATTTTTAATTGTATAATGCAGAGTTTGCAAAGGTAATTCGTAGTGATAATAGCTAATCATACAAGGCACATAAGTGTACAATGCATGCTTGCAATTTTCGGTATTTGTGGCAATACCTATTCCGGTTGCCTTCGTTGCTAAAAGTTTCGAAATTTCAAAATATCTTCATTGGAACCAACGAACTTTAGGTTTAACCTCAATGTTCTACAATATGACTACTCTCAAATGCTCCTTGAAACATATTTAATATTCTTTAACCTAAATGCAAATTTTAACCCAAAACTTTGCGATTCCTACTTAAGTTCCACACAAAAAAAATCGAAACAAAATCAACTTCATATTAAATATTGACCCAAGTTATTGATATTTGTTTGTCAACTTCTTGAACTGTTTTGTTGTTGACGATGGAGACAAAAATAAAACCCTCAGCAACTTCAAAACAATTATCATCGTCTCGATGACTTCTGGACACCACAAAAATGTAAAAGTTAAAAAAAAATTAACTTACTGACTTGGGGGCTCTTTGTCAGCAGCATCGTAATCGAGACTCGAACAAATGTGCGTAAACAAAAATCAGCGTCTGAACTGAAACATTTTGTTTACCTATGCTGACGACTTTGACAATTTACAAAAATCTGTTTGTTTTTCTGATTTTTGCCATCAATGGTCTCCCAAAAGAAGATCAACAACACCTTAGCGTCATTTGATCCCATATTGATGCGTCACTGAGAAACCCATCAGTGGTGCGTTGGTGGTGGCTCTGTTTTACCTTTTCGCATAATCCATGGCAAATATTGACATTTCAATTCAGTAATCAATTTTCGAATGATAGTGTCTGTGTACCCACAACTTATACCAAGAAGCAATTATGGAACAAAATTGTTGACAATTTTCAGAAGAAATATGAAAATCAGAGGTGGGCAATATTTTTTTCGAATATAACCAATGCGTGGATTTTTTAAAAATATTTTTTGGGCCTTACCCATAGACGTGGATTTTTTAAAAATAATTTTTGGGCCTTACCCATAGGCGTGGATTTTTTAAAGATATTTCTGGGATCTTACCCATAGGCGTGGATTTTTTAAATATATTTTTGGGGTATTACCCATAGGCGTGGATTTTCTAAATATATTTTTGGGGTCTTACCCATAGGCGTGGATTTTTTAAATATATTTTTGGGGTCTTACCCATAGGCGTGGATTTTTTAAATATATTTTTGGGGTCTTACCCATAGGCGTGGATTTTTTAAATATATTTTTGGGGTCTTACCCATAGGCGTGGATTTTTTAAATATATTTTTGGGGTCTTACCCATAGGCGTGGTTTTTTTAAATATATTTTTGGGGTCTTACCCATAGGCGTGGATTTTTTAAATATATTTTTGGGGTCTTACCCATAGGCATGGATTTTTTAAATATATTTTTGGGGTCTTACCCATAGGCATGGATTTTTTAAATATATTTTTGGGGTCTTACCCATAGGCGTGGATTTTTTAAATATATTTTTGGGGACTTACCCATAGTCGTGGATTTTTTAAATATATTTTTGGGGTCTTACCCATAGGCGTGGATTTTTTAAATATATTTTTGGGGTCTTACCCATAGGCGTGGATTTTTTAAATATATTTTTGGGGTCTTACCCATAGGCGTGGATTTTTTAAATATATTTTTGGGGTCTTACCCATAGGCGTGGATTTTTTAAATATATTTTTGGGGTCTTACCCATA
>NW_026888851.1:0-12001 GCF_032173495.1 Musca vetustissima
GTTTCGTCCTTGGGCCAAACAAATGAGCTGTGCCAAATTTCATCTAATTTGGATCATAAATGCGTCCTGTACTTTGTTTACAATTTAACATGGACAGACGGACGGACTGACATGCTTAAATCGACTTAGAAAGTGATTCTATGCATATTCTCAAAAGGAACCATGCGTCTATCTCGATTATTTTTGCCTGTTACAAATATATGCACAAAGACATAATACCCTGTACCACAGTGTGGTGAAGGGTATAAATACACAATATTGATGAGCAGTTTGCGAAAAGTATAAATACCATGAATGAGATAAACAAAGAAGGATTAGATGTTCAAAAGGAAATTGCGAGAAAAGGAGAAATAACGAAATGTGTTCAAGTTCCGATATAGTCGAAATGACTTGTAGTGATTCTAATTCTACTGAGTAGTTTTAGAATATAAGATTATTGTTGATCCAGACGGACAAAAATATAAATGTGTTCGCAAAAAACGGTACACTATCGTAGTGTACCGTACCAGGAACACAAACACTAAAATTTTTTAGCGTTAGTGTTCCGGTACACAAACATTAAAAAATATTTTAGTGTTACTGTTCCGGAGCACAAAGAAATACGTAGTGTACCGCGGTCGGAGCACTAAAAATCGTAGTGTACCGCGGTCGGAAAACTAAAAAATCGTAGCGTACCGCGGTCGGAACACAAAAAAGAACACTACAAGACGTAGTGTTCCATTCGTCGGAAAACTATAAGATGTATTTATCCGTCTTGTATGAATAAAATTTATATTTTTATTGTTTTTCAATCTATCTATCTATATCATCTATATATATATATATATAAAAACCAGTGAGCGGAGCAGTATTGTCGGACGGGGCCGACCATACGATACCCTACACAACTACCACGGAACTGAATTTTTTTACGGATGTTTAGTCCGAGCCTGAGCAATATTTCGTGATATTTTCACTCTCTTGCCCAATTAGAGGTAACCAGCACATTTTCCTCACACTGACATATTTTCCGAATATTTCAAGTATTCAGTACAGCTATTGTTCAGATTCCCTTCACTGTGGGTTGTGTTGTGATGTTCGGCTTTCATTTGTGGTATATAGATCGACTCGAAAATAACACAAAAAATGACGTTTTCGGTCCACTTCATTCCAAAATTATTATCTGATCATCACCGAAAATTATAGGCGTTGTCCTTGACCATAACTGGAACCTCATGGAACATTTCAAAGCTATCAGCGCTATATTTCCGCCCTCCAGTATGGTAACCGGTTACTAAATAATATACGAATACGGAGATACCTGTAAATATTTGGGTGTAACTCCCACATCCGATCGCATACAACAATATAATTGGTATTAATTTTAAGGTCAACCACTCCTCTTGGATATAATATCAACTTCTCGGGTCTATGTCCTTCAGGGACAAATATATACGCTATAGAATACAAATTTTGTCATTTTTCACACAAAAGTCAGGGTCCATTTGACCCGCTAAATATTGACCGATCTTTATCAAAACAGGCATGCTTATTCTTATTCACGATGTTCGGACCATTATTGCGGCCTCTGGAGCGACCAGAAAAACCGATGAAAATTTAGTATTTGGTCCATTTCATCCCCTAAATATTAACCGATATTTCCCAAAAACAATAGGGGTCTTCATTGGCAAGAACCCATCCTACATGCAAAATTTCGTCCATAACTGTGGCCTGTATCGTGTTTACAAATTATAATGGACAGACGCACGGACGGACACACATGTCTAGATCGACTCAGCTAGTCGAGATATGGTGATCGGTATACTTAAAGGTGGGTCTAGGACCAATATTTCGCGGCGTTACAAACTTTTGGGGCAGCACAAAGCTATAATATCCTGACAACATAGTTGTGTAGGGTATAATGAATTGTTGTTCTTTAGTCTCGCTAAAACTCGATAAAGGCTGAACGGATTTTTCTTATCTTAGTCATGAAATGTTTGTGGAGATCTAGGGAAGGTTTAAGCCTACATTTGTCAATTATTGAAAATTTTCGAAATATTTCATTTTTATACCTTCCACCATAGTATGGAGGGTATATTAATTTTGTCATTCCGTTTGTAACACATCTAAATATTCATTTCCGACCCTATAAAGTATATATATATATATATTCTTAATCAGGGTAAAATTCTAAGACAATCTAGCCATGTCCATGACTCCATAAAAAACTATGAATATAGGTCCATATAAGGGGTATAGGTCAACTGAATTCGGTATTTTGTAGTAGTATATGGTAACAAATCTCCCTAATATAAATTATTAATATTCGCACCTTATTGGCGTAGTCTCCATACAACCTACTTTTTATACCCTACACAACTATGTTGTCAGGGTATTATAGCTTTGTGCAGCCCCAACAGTTTGTAACGCCGCGAAATATTGGTCCTAGACCCACCTGTAAATATACCGATCGTCATATCTCGACTAGCTGAGTCGATCTAGACATGTGTCTCCGTCCGTCCGTCTGTCCATTATAATTTGTAAACACGATAGAGGCCACAGTTATGGACCAATCTTCACGAAATTTTGCATGTAGGATGGATGAAGACCCCTATTGTTTTTGGGAAAAATCGGTTAATATTTAGGGGATGAAATGGACCAAATACTAAATTTTTATCGTTTTTTTTGGTCGCTCCAGAGGCCGCAATAATGGTCCGAACATCGTGAAATTTTGCATGGAGCAGGGGATCGGGCCAAAGAATAAGCATGCCTGTTTTGATAAAGATCGGTCAATATTTAGCGGGTCAAATGGACCCTGACTTTTGTGTGAAAAATTACAAAATTTGTATTCTATAGCGTATATATTTGTCCCTGAAGGACATAGACCCGAGAAGTTGATATTATATCCAAGAGGAGTGGTTGACCTTAAAATTAATACCAATTATATTGTTGTATGTGATCGGGTGTGGGAGTTACACCCAAATATTTACAGGTATCTCCGTATTCGTATATTATTTAGTAACCGGTTACCATACTGGAGGGCGGAAATATAGCGCTGATAGCTTTGAAATGTTCCATGAGGTTCCAGTTATGGTCAAGGACAACGCCTATAGTTTTCGGTGATGATCAGACAATAATTTTGGAAAGAAGTGGACCGAAAACGTCATTTTTTGTGTTATCTTCGAGTCGATCTATATACCACAAATGAAAGCCGAACATCACAACACAACCCATGTAATGTACACTGGCCTTAATTGGCTGAGCAACTGAGATTAATAAATTAATAAATATGTATATTGATCTAGATGACATAGACAAGGGATGTTAGTTGCTTTGGGTAAGATGTTATTACCACTCAGTTTGTTTCAGAAGGACTGCGGGAGCCTTTGTACGCTAACTTCAGTCGGGTGGGGGGTTCGTGTCCTTCCATTACAAATCTGCAGGAGTACAGAAAAATATTATAGACTCCCTGAATGTTGTTAAATCGAATGATATTAAGTGTATAAAAAGTCCCACAAATGTACTATATATTGCTCATATATCTGATATTCCCCATTTTACTATATCTCAGATGGTGTGAGATATACGCCTCTTAACCCTCCCTAACCATGGTCCTGTTAGGCGGAATTTTATACAGAACCCCATAACTCGTGTTACCTAGTTACGCCTTACCACATCATGAAAACACGTTAAATTCCTTAGTAATCCATTTCTTTGATTAGATAAACGCTCAAATATATGACATTGTGAATCAAATTTTTATGCTATAATTGTATGAAGTGAATAATCAAAATATTATAGGAAACATTATACTTAATCTAAAAAACATTATATGTTTGAAAATTACATTAACAAAAAAAAAAAGAAAATCTCAAAAAAATATTAGTAAATATATACGTGACACCCTAATATACAAATGACGTAATAAGTCTTAATGAATGAAATACGATACATTACAATTATAATATTTGTTGTTTCTTTGTTCTACTTTTCGAGAACGTAAAAAGAGATCAATGAATGAATCAAACAATTGCTTGTGTGATAAGTAGATGCAAAAAAAAAAACTCAAAATAAAGAAACAAAAATCACTCAAAGTACTCACCAACTCCGTTTTACGCTGAACTAGTTGGAGGCCTCGAAGAAGTTCGTCGTTGTGGTGTTATTCGTTGTGTTGTTGTTATTATATGCGAAATTCAATTGATGATAATGATCATAGTAATGTTTTCTCTACCTCATTCACAAATTTGTTTGTTCTTCTTCATTAATATGTAATTACGTGCGTATAGTTGATTATAACAGGGTGAACCAAAATTATGTCTATAAAATTTAGAAACAAAATATTACTTACACTAAAAAATATATATAAAAGTGTGAATGTAAATTTAACAATTTACATACTACTTATCTAATTTTTATAAAGTTTTTGGAATTATAAATTGATGGTCTTAGAATTGCCCTGCTTAAAGTACAGACATTCTATTTTATTGGTGGATTGGTTTTTAGTGACAAAATGTTACCCGTGGAAAAATAATTCAATACCCGGAAAAAATTCTATTAAAAATTACCAGCTCAATTGGTGTGAAAAGAGTTAATTTCGGATGTGCACATTTTTTGGCATATGTCCCACTAAGCTAATTAGAACTTGGAATCGAAGACAAAGAAGAAAAAACTGACCAATTACAGCTCACTGCACATCTATAAATAGATTTTACACGCACTGTTGTTTTGCATACTGGCAAAGTCATTGTTTCATGTTAACGTTAAATTAACGTTGGTGTTAAATTAACCACAATATCGACAGCAGCCTAGTCGGCTAGCCGGTTCTACATGTCCAGATCAACACCATCACCAAGGTCGTGGGTTCAAACACCACCCTGAGGCAAATTATTCATAATATTATAATATTTAAAAATATTCAAATTCGTGATAAGTATTTAGTAAAGTCTTTATTAGGATTAAAGTTAAAATCCTAAACATATGCAACAAATCTTAACTCTTCTAATGATCCTCATTTTAAGTCCTTACAGCTGAACACACATCAACACATACACACACCCATACATACATCATCGAGGCCTCGGCGATCATCTATGGAGATGTAAGAAAAAAAAGGATAAAAGGATATCCCAAAACAAAAAAATTGCGTAATGTTGTAGTTAGAATTGTTGCATATATTTAACTTTATTTATTTAATTCTAAGCCCATTTTATATTTTGAATTGCTCATATATACCTTAAAAGGATCATTTTGATGATACTCATTTAATTTGCACCAATATTAAATATATTTTATGTACAGATTACATTCTGCCGCACTTATTCTATCATAAGGAACGTCCTTTTTCCAGTAAAAACTGAAAATGCAAATTAAATGAAAGATATCAAAATTCGTCATGAAAATATGAAATTTTGAATATAAGATTTATGTATTAGTTTAGCTATCATTATACCCTTCACCACACTGTGGTACAGGGTATTATGTCTTTGTGCATATGTTTGTAACAGGCAAAAGGAAACGAGATATACACATGGTTCATTTTGAGAATATGCATATAATCACTTTCTAAGTCGATTTATGCATGTCCGTCCGTCTGTCCGTCTGTCTGTCCATGTTAAATTGTAAACAAAGTATAGGCCGCATTTATAATCCGATTTAGATGAAATTTGGCACAAGTCACTTATTTGGCCCAAGGACGAACCCTATTGAAATTGGGAAAAATCTGTTCAGATTTAGATATAGCTCCCATATATATTTTCGTCCGATTTAAGGTAAATGGGGCACCAAAGTCCCTATATATCTTTCGATTTGCATGAAATTTTGCACAGAGTACTGAATTAGGTCCAGAATGATGTGTGCCAAGTTCGAGAAAATCGGTTCAGATTTAGATATAGCTCCCATATATATTTTCGTCCGATTTAATGTAAATTGTTCACTATAGAACAAAAGATTGGCCGACCCGCACACAATTTTGTACAATGTACTGAAGTTACTATAACCTTGTGTGTGTCAAGTTTTCTTGAAATTGGAAATTTCGTCCGATTTTAAGTAAATGGTGTACTAAAGACCCATAGCTAGGCCGGTTGGCAAAACGTAGTGAAATTAGTATAAATTAATCTCTGCAAGTTTCCTTGAAATCGGTTCAGATTTAGATATAGCATAGCTTCCACATATAATTTCGACCTATTCATGTTGATTGTAAACCAAATAATCAATGGGTTCTTTATTGATATTACATTTTAAACAGTGAAGCATACCAAATAGCGTGCGTTAAATTAGCTTAAAGTCTATTTAAAAAGTATGGAATAGATTGCAGAATGGCATGTGTAAGGATTGATATTAGTCGGTTTACTTATAGATAAAGATCGCATTTTTAAGTACGTTCAATTCCATGTGAATGTACCTTCGAAAATACGATATCTGTAAATATACATATGTAGTATATCCCCAAAGTGGTGAAGGGTATCATATAGTCGGCCCAGTCCGACTTTACTACTTTCCTTACTGGTTTTTTTCTTATGGTTATATTTCTAAACGTTACCTATATAAACTGAATTACATTTCGGGATAAATCTAATGAATCCAAATACTTAGAGCAGTCCTTGAATTATATAATAATGTTAATCTTCTTGAATTACTAGATAATAATGAATTCTGAAGTTTCTCTGCTTATATGCCTACTAAAAGGCTGATATGTTTGATTTTGCATTTACTTTGGAATCACGAGAAATTTTTAAATATACATTGTTCTATTAACAACATGAATCTTTGAAAGTATATGTTTCTTACTTGAGGTGAGGTAAACAAGGGTAAAATCTGTGTTTGGGGTCTCAACCATTTCTTTTGCCTCTGAGACCATGGAAGGGCAGGGGTTTGAGGCACGAACTCCGACTAACATCTGGAGTTCCCTTCTTGCATCGTAGGATTGTTGTTTTTTCCTTTGTTCATAATAGGCTTAACCAACACGGGTACAGAGTTGGCCAGCTACATAGTCCATACAAAATTAGTTTATTGTTTCGGGAGTCTATAATAATATTTTCTTTTATGTTCAGGATGATATGTTAACAAGTTCAAAGAGACACGAAACCCCCAACCGGCTGTTTGTAAGCAATGAATGGCTCCCACTGTCTTCTTCGTTCTTAACGTCAATATTCACCAGTATATCTTCCGTAGATCAAGATCTCTATGTTTATAAGTTATGATGAGGATTCTCACATACAAGAACAAATTGAAAAATACCAACAACTCTTGATTGGATATAACACCCTAATATCCCAGAATGACAAATTTTACTACTATAATGGAAATGGAGATATATAAATTTTTGGTAGGAAGATTTGACAGCATATGAAAAATTTTGGCGGTTACCATTATATGGGTGCTACACGGAAATTTGGACCAATATTGATAATTCTTTGTAAGGAGATTTTGTACTCACTGATCATCTAAAATATAAAATTACAGCCAATTTGGTTGAAACACGTGACCAAACCGCCCAAAATACAGAAGAGTGGACCACTATTGACAATTTTGAGTAGGATTCATGCTACAAAATAAAACAACCAATTACAGCTGATTAGGTTGAAAAAAGTGTCCAAATCCCCAAAAATGGGGAGTGCCATTATATGGAGGCTTTTCGGAAGGTGACGAAAATTGTTTTAGGAACATTTTCTACTCAATGATCATCTTAGTGATGGTATTTACGGGGTAAGTACCCAAGGGATAGGTAAATACCCATTTGGGGGAATTTATTGGGGTATTTACTATATTGAATCGGGGTATTTATATATATATATATAAATTGGGGTATTTATATATTGAATATAATACAACATCTTACACCCTATTTCCGGGTTTCTGTTATCAAATCGATTTAGAATGGATAGTTTTACGATACTTTAAAGACGTGGGTAAATACCCGAGTTTTTACCCAAAAATTGGGTATAAACTCATTAACTGCGGAACCACTTGACATAGGCGGCCAAAATTTTGCATACATGTCTTTAATGTCAAAGCAAATACAGAAATCCGAAATGGGGTCCCTGGGTCCAAGTTTTGATATAGTCCCCATATTACCGTATCTCCTGATTTATGGTATTTTTTGTCTATTAGACACATTTTACAACCAAATTGGCTGTAATTTGGTACAGAGTGTTCCTTTTGGGTACCAAATGTCCATGCAACAATTTATGTATGTAGGTTCACGTTTACCGGTAGCCCCCATACAAAGGTACCCCTATTTTGAGTATTTACAAAAAATGAGTATAAACTAATTAAATACCGAACCACTTGACATAGGCGGCCAAAATTTGGCTCAGATGGTTTTTATATCAATACAAGTAATGGTATGGGAAATGGGGTCCCTGGGTTCAAGTTTTGATATAGCCTCCATATAACCGTATATCCCGATTTAAGGTAATTTTTGGCATTTAGACACATTTTACGACCAAATTGGCTGTAATTTGGCACAGAGTGTTCTCTTTGGGTACAAAATGCCCTTGCAAAAATGTATGTATGTAGGTCCACGTTTACTGGTAGCCCTCATACAAAGGTACCCCTATTTTGAGTATTAACCCAAAAAATGGGTATAAACTCAAAGCAAATATAGAAATCCAAAATGGGGTCCCTGGGTCCAAGTAGATTTAATAAATATAATACATTTTGTTTTTGCAAAATAGTCAGGCTTAATCCCAGTTTGTTGTTTTTATATAAAAAACAACTATTTATTAGTGGGGAATGTATGGCATTGTCCGCCGAGGGGTAAGGCAGGGAAGACTATAGTTTCGGATCTCGCCACTGATCCTCATCAGTTCCCTTAGTTTTTTGTTGGGATATTCTCCCCAGAAGCTATTAATAGCTTCTTTACAAAAAACCTTTCAAACCCAAATGTCTCTTGTGACAATTCGAAGTTCTTACGTTACCAGCGATACGACCCCAATGAGAAGTTCGTTTCGTTGGCGCCTGACTTCGTGGTCAACAAGGCATTTACAGACAACTACAATACATTTCCCACTGCTATGTGTCGTCACTTTGTGACGAATGCACATAACGTTGTTGTTGGTATTGCTAGTTAAAGCAAAATACCAAACAGTATGACCGTGCCTCGTCTACAACTTCAGTAGTGTTTGGCGGGAAGCTATTAATAGCAACAAAAAACTAAGGGAACTGATGAGGATCAGTGGCGAGATCCGAAACTATAGTCTTCCCTGCCTTACCCCTCGGCGGACAATGCCATACATTCCCCACTAATAAATAGTTGTTTTTTATATAAAAACAACAAACTGGGATTAAGCCTGACTATTTTGCAAAAACAAAATACAAATGGTATCCCAAATAACCCGCCAAACACTACTGAATATAATACATTTTTAAATTTGTCTTTGTTTATATTTTATTAAAAACTAGTAATATTATATTAGCATCAACAGTTTACCATAATAAATATTTTACAACTAAAAAGGGCGTCTAGTGACAAACAACTCTTAACTGAAAATTCCATTGGATAGCATTTTTGCTGATAGGAAAAATGTATTGCATACGACTGCCTGTACAAAAATCATAAAAAAGAAGAATATTCCAATAATGGATATATGAAATTCGTTTTTTATGTGGTACCTGTATGAGGTTTTGTAATATTTATCTCAAAATCATAAAACTAATTTTTTCATGTCCGGGTAATTTTTACACTTCTTTTCATGAATGAAATGTTGAATATTTTTGCTAAAATTTCATAAAAGTATAAATTATGGATGGATGCAGGTAAAATTTTTTTAAGAAAAAAATTTTCATACTAATATTTTACAAAAGATCTCTAAATATTATGGGAAAAATCATGTTCGTTGTGTAAATTAATGACGATTTTATCCAAAGCTGTATAATTTTGTCATAAAAACTGGCCAAAATACCTACCTTTTGCAATTGCAAATAAAGTTATATTCATTTTTATTTTTTTTACTAGCGGGCCCGGCAAACGTTGTCTTGCCCATTATAGATTGGTTTTTATATCCTACATAATAAGGTGGAGTGTACAGATATTTGTAATACCTTGGTATTTATCAGAGCACACATAAAGAGACATTACAGTACTGAATATCTACAATTTGATGTTTATGAGCGAGTCTTGTTGCTATTTTTGCATTCAAAGTTTCGATATATATACATTTATTAATATTTGAATTTGTGGAAAAAAATTTAATAAACTTATATGCACATATAAGTTTGACTTTCGGAATTATTTACATTTTCCAAATATATTTATAAGACTTCCTCATATCGGTAGTCCAATGTTATGTTAGCTTTTTTTACCCTTCACAATTTAAAGTTGAGCTTTGAAATTTTCACATGCATTACTACTACTCCTATTGTTCACTTTTTAGGGTAGATCCCATACAACGGAATCCCCAATATTTTAAAACATTTCTTCTAATTTAATATTTGTGATATGTATTGAGCAAAAAATCTCACTACATATATAATAGAACTCCGAATTTGTTGATGCTGTGGGGGATTTGGGCGTGTTTTTAAATCTAATTTGGCAGTCGGGTTTTTATTTGGTCAATTCTTAGAGTAGCTTCAACATAATGTTACCCACAATATTCGGTATTTTGGGGAGTTTGGTCCAGTAATTTTTTTTATTTCGGATGATCAAAACCTCTTAACAAAAATTATCAATATGATCCAAGATTCCAGTTAGCCCCCATATAACAGTATCGCCCATTATTTGGTATTTTCTCATGTGGTGTCAAATCTTCCTACCATAAAATAATATATAGCATTTCCACATTAAATGAAACCTTTTACAAATTAAATGAACCCTTTTCCAAATTAAATGAAACCTTTTACAAATTAAATGAAACCTTTTCCAAATTAAATGAAACCTTTTCCAAATTAAATGAAACCTTTTCCAATTGAAATGAAACCTTTTACAAATAGAATGAACCCTTTTCCAATTGAAATGAAACCTTTTACAAATAGAATGAAACTTTTTCCAAATTAAACGAAACCTTTATTCTTATCTAAGGAAATATAATATTTGCAGTAATTTTAAACCAATATTTGAAATTTAAATCAAAGAATATTAACAAATATTATAGTATGGCTATGTAATTAACATAAATATTCTTTAATTCGGTGTGATTTCATTTAATATCTTTACTACATAAAACTAAATAAATAGTAATACAAACTGGGGTATTTCTTGACATTTAAATAAATAAATATTTAAGAACAAGAATTGAATACCCGGTCCTAAATGCGAAATACATATTTGACTTAATAAATTGTTGATGATAAGGTAACTGCTTATCTTAATGAATAGAGATGGTATTTACCGGGTATTTACCGGGTAAATACCCAACGGGTGGGTAAATACCCATTTGCGGGTACTTATTTGGGTATTTACTATATTGACTCGGTAATACAACATCTAACACCTTATTTCCGGGTTTCTGTTATCAAATCGATTTAGAATAGATAGTTTTACGATACTTTAAAGACGTGGGTAAATACTTGGGTAAATACCCGAGTTTTTACCCGAAAAATGGGTAAAAACTCATTAACTGCCGAACCACTTGACATAGGCGGCCAAAATTTTGCACACATGTTTCTAATGACAAAGCAAATATAGAAATCCAACACGGGGTCCCTGGGTCCAAATTTGATATAGCCCCCATATAAACGTATCTCCCGATTTAAGGTATTTTTTGCCTATTAGACACATTTTACAACCAAATTGGCTGTAATTTGGCACAGAGTGTTCTTGTTGGGTACCAAATGTCCATGCAAAATTTTATGTATAAACGTCCACGTTTACTGGTAGCCCCCATACAAAGGTACCCCTATTTTGAGTATTTACCCAAAAATTGGGTATAAACTCATTAACTGCCGATCGGGAGGACCGGTTATATGGGGGCTATATCATTAGAAACATGTGTGCAAAATTTTGGCCGCTTATGTCAAGTGGTTCGGCAGTTAGTGAGTTTATACCCAATTTTTGGGTAAATACTCAAAATATCTAATATCATAT
>NW_026888852.1:0-11817 GCF_032173495.1 Musca vetustissima
GTCATATGGGGGCTACCAGAAAAAGTGGACCTATATTTATACTTTTTTGTGGAGGAATTTGATATCGAAAAAGAACCCATTTAACCAAATTTCAGCGAATTCGGTTGGAAACGCGCTCAAGAACTCTAAAATATTGAAAAATTGGGGGTACCCTTATATGGGATCTATGCCTAAACGTGGACCGATCTAAATCTGAACCGATTTTCCCAATTTCAATAGGGTTCGTCCTTGGGCTAAATAAGTGACGTATGCCAAATTTCATCCAATTCGGATAATAAATGCGACCTGTACTTTGTTTACAATTTAACATGGGCAGACAGACGGACGGACATGCATAAATCGATTTAAAAAGTGATTCTATGCATATTCTCAAAAGGAACCATGGGTCTATCTCGATTCCGTTTGCCTGTTAGAAACATATACACAAAGGCATAATACCCTGTACCACAGTGTGGTGAAGGATATAAAAAGGAACGAGATCATAAAAAGGAACTATATTAATTACAGAGCTAGAACTAGTTCCCATCGTTCCTTTCTCGGAATAGTTCCAATGAACTAGTTCGTTCCGGAACTACCCAACTCAAGTAATTTCCTACTTTAACATTGACATTGTACTAATTTAAGTTATCCTGCATATCCGTATTAATTTTGCAGGAATGCCAAACACAGGAATGGCTTTAAACACCTCTGACCGGATAGGGCTGTTGAATGTTCAGATGACCTCACCCAAGGTCATTTGAATATTATCATTTCCAAATATCTACAGTTTTTAGTTTTTTTTTTCTGAAACCGATTAAATATGGTCAAGTTATAAAGGAAAAATTCACACCCGACGGTAACCATACCATATCGTAGTGATAAACATTTTAAATTTCTGCAAATTTTTATTAGATATTCATTAATGTATTTTGTTTTTTTTTTCTCCTTTCAGAAATTTAGCACGAATGTGTCAGCTGCCCGTAATAAATCCAATGCGTAATGCCAATTTAGGACCCAATCAATTCGAGGATCCCAGTGAACCCATCTACACCGATCCATCGCTATTCGAACGTTCCAGGTTTGTATTCCATAGCACAGCAGCAACAACAACAGCGGCACAAATCAATGCAACAAATACACAACAACAACAACAAGAAAATGCTCAGCTAAATAAGCGAATAGATTTAGCTTAGAAAATATAAACAATAGGACAGACGATGTAAGCCAAACCAAAAATTAAATCGGGCAGAGGAGTAAAAACCACAAAGAAAAAAAAACACAAAACCAAAACAATACAAAAATATGTATGAATGAAAGAAAGTGAACACCAAAGAAAAAAGGTCAGATTTCACAAAAAAAAATAATTATTTATTTATTTTGAAATTAATAATAACAATAACAAAACACACATATACATATAGATTGATACACTGACAAATATACTAACACCAGAGAATGAGTAGTGCATATAACATTACGCTTCTAATTTAATCGCCTTGGCATGCAGGTTTTTATTTTCTTTCTGACTGGCTGACTGACTGACTGTCAGTCTCTTATTCCTATAATGGACGACAATTGCACATTCTCCTTTTGTCACAGCGACCATCACGTCCACCCAATAGTTGACATTCAAGCGTACACCAATCAGCACCTTTTTGTTCGCATAAATTCGGCAATACCATTTGTGTCATAACTATGTGAACAATTTTGCAGAGTCAGGCCCAAGGTGAGGTCGGGTACAGAGAAAAAAAAGAAGGAAAAAAAGCATACGTCAATTATAACCTTGAAAATTAATTTTATTGTTGTTTTTGTTTTTTTTTTTTAAGAAATTCCAAAATTATGAAATAATGCCATGGAAATTTCTGTTATTTTCTTTGTTTTCCATTTCAACTCACCCCCACCATAACCATCACGAGCCGGACCGGCGATATTGTGCAATTGAAAATTAGCTAACAAACTAATTATGATCAGTAGCTTGGTGAATAATTGCATGATTTTTTAGTTTTTTTTTATTATTTTTTTCTTTTTGGAATTTGTTGTATAAAATAACGTACGGAATTCAAAGAACCAAATCGAACGCGTTGTGGTATTGAAATAAATATAATCGTACATTTCTCGGCTCAATTTGTTCATCTTCGTCGTTATCTGTATTGATTGTGACTAATGTGAGAATATCAAATGCATAGCACAGTGGGGGACTTTTATTTGCAAGAAAGTCGATCTCATTGATAAAATAATTTTTTAGACAATTTAAATCAGAGTGTTTTTATACCCTACCTACTATACCATAGTATGAAGGGTGTATATTAATTTTGTCATTCCGTTTGTAACTCATCGAAATATTCATATATTCCGACCATATAAAGTATCAGGGTAAAATTCTATGAATATCTAGCCATGTCCGTCCGTCTGTCCCCCATATTAGAGTACCGCCCAATTTTCGATCCTTTTTATACCCTTCACCACACTGTGGTACAGGGTATTATGTCTTTGTGCATATGTTTGTAACAGGCAAAGGAAACGAGATAGACACATGGTTCCTTTTGAGAATATGCATAGAATCACTTTTTAAATCGATTTATGCATGTCCGTCCGTCTGTCTGTCGATGTTAAATTGTAAACAAAGTACATGTCGCATTTTTGATCCGATTTGGATGAAATTTGGCACAGGTCACTTGATTGGTCCAAGGACGAACCCTATTGAAATATCATTCGATTTGCACGAAATTTGGTACAACGTACTAAATTGAGCCTAGAGTGATGTGTGCCAAGTTTCGTGAAAATCGGTCCAGATTTAGATATAGCTCCCATATATAGTTTCGTCCGATTTCATGTAAATGGTGCACCAATGTCCCTATATATCTTTCGATTTGCACGAAATTTGGCATAACGTACTTAATTGAGCCTAAAATTATGTGTGCTAAGTTTCCTGAAAATCGGTTCATATTTAGATATAGCTCCCATATATATTTTCGTCCGATTTAAGGTAAATGGTGCTCCAAAGTCCCTAAATAACATTGGATTTGCACGAAATTTGGCACAGCGTACTGAATTAAGCCTAGAATGATGTGTGCTAAGTTTCCTGAAAATCGGGTCAGACTTAGATATAGCTCCCATATATAGTTTCGTCCGATTTAATGTAAATGGTGCACCAAAGTCCCTATATATCTTTCGATTTGCACGAAATTTAGCATAACGTACTTAATTGAGCCTAAAATTATGTGTGCTAAGTTTCCTGAAAATCGGGTCATATTTAGATATAGCTCCCATATATTTTCGTCCGATATAGGGTAAATTGTGGACCAAAGTTCCCATATATCCTTTGATTTGCACGAAATTTGGCACAGTATACTGAATTGAGTATAGAATGATGTGTGTTAAGTTTCGTGAAAATCGGTTCAGATTTAGATATAGCTCCCATATATATTTTCGTCCGATTTAATGTAAACCAAAGACCCTATATATCTTTCGATTTGCACGAAATTTGGCATAGCGTACTGTCAAAGTTCTTATGCTGCATAGCGTACTGAGTTTAATCCAGAATGTTGTGCCAAGTTTCCTGAAAATCGGTTAAGATTTAGATATAGCGCCCTTATATTATAGGTTGGTTTTAAGTAATTGACGCACCAAGGAACCAATATATGGCTGATAGGAACAAAACGTTCTGAAATTAGTTTAACCTAACCTGTGACAAGTTTCGTTGAAATCGGTTCATATTTGAATCGGTTCATATTTGCATCCATATATATTTGCGTCCGATTTTAAGTAAATTGTGCATCAAACTCCTCATGTATGTCAGATTAATATCAAATTTTAGCGCAATGTACAAAATTGAGTATAGAATAACGTAGTTGCGTTTTCTAGAAGTACATACATAGCCTAACGGTTGACAACGGATATTTGTTTGAAGTCGATTTACATACTTTTGTCCCATTGTAACAAACTATCCATAAACATGTCATTTATCGATAGATCTAGGTCAATTCACATTTAAACAAATATCACATATTTTATTTCATCCAATTTCATGATAATAGTCCTGTTTAATATACCCATAGTGGTGAACTATATGATACTATATGATACCCATATAGTCGGTCCCGTCCGACTTTACTACTTTCCTTACTGGTTTGTTCCTGAGATCTCTTTTCAACCGAATTCGCTGAAATTTGGTACATTGGGTTATTTTTGGGCATCAAATATCTCCACTAGAAATTTTAAATATCGGTCTATTTTTGGATAGCCTCCATAAGGGTATTTTTGTGTTTTCAAACGAATTCCCTGAAATTTTTTGGGTACCAAATGTCTCCATTACAAATTATAAATATCGGTCCACTTTTTCGGGTAGCCCCCATATAGGAGATAATCGTTACTCTAAATAGTGAGTTTTACCCTACAAATTATGGAATTCTAAGACAATTTAGCTATCGGTTGTAGTCGTTCCGCTTTCTAAGGAAATCTTGATAAAAAAGTCGAACTTGAGGATAATGAAATATATCCGCCAGCATTTAGGCATCTCCCCCATATAATACCTGCTGAAGGAAATAATTGAATTGGGTATATTCAATAGATGAATCCTAACAGACGTTGAAGGACCAGAGCTATATCTAAATCTGGACCGATTTTCAGGAAACTTGACACACATCAGTCTAGACCAAATTCATTACGCTATGCCAAATTTCGTAAAAATCGAAAGGTATATAGGGACTTTGGTACACCATTTACATTAAATCGGACGAAAATATATATGTTAGCTATATCTAAATCTGGACCGATTTTCAGGAAACTTGACACACATATCAGTCTAGACCTAATTCATTACGCTATGCCAAATTTCGTGCAAATCGAAAGATATATAGGGACTTTTTCCACCATTTACATTAAATCGGACGAAAATATATATGGGAGCTATAACTAAATCTGAACCGATTTTTCTCAATTTCAATAGGGTTCGTTCTTGGGCCAAACAAGTGACCTATGCCTAATTTCATCCAATTCGGATCATAAACGCGACCCTTGCGTACTTTGTTTTCAATTTAACATGGACAGACGGACATGCGTAAATCGGCGTAGAAGGTGATTCTTTGCATATTCTAAAAATGAACCATGTGTCTATCTCGTTTCCTTTTGCCTGTTACAAACATATGCACAAAGACATAATACCCTGTACCACAGTATGATGAAGGGTATAAATATTGGGTATACCCCTCATATAATTATAACCCCAATTATTCGCTAATTCCTACACTATGTAATCTAAATTGCAGTAGTTTTAGGATTGTATATTCTACCATGCGTGATTAGTATCAATTCACGCTTTGGGGTTTGCATAAACCAGTTTGTATAATTATCGGTATAGATTCACTTTTTGGTATGTTCCCTATATTTTCATTTCAAGTATCTGTCAGTATACCTATGGTGGAGGGTACTCAAAGTTCGGCATAAAGCTTTTTCACTTGTTATATCTAACAACAGTATTTAGGCGATGTCTTCCCCTTCACACAATAAAATTGTTTCAATGACCACTTTAACTGTATACGTATTTTCTTTCAATATATCTGAAGCTTGTCCGTAAAATGTTCTACACGTTTTAAAACATCTTTCATTCTCGATATAAAGTCCTGAGTCCTCATCATCGCATCTTTGTAGTATTCCATTTTTTCGTGGGCGGTGAAGCTTTCAATAGCATCTTTCCAATTTGTAAGAGGCTGCGACAGAAGTAATTTTGGGACTTGGTGGATGCCCATACCGCACCCTCCATTATTTGAAAAGAAAACAACTTTATAAAAAACAACTTTTGCTAAATCTGAAAATGCGATAAGATCATAATATTAAGTGATTTTTCAATATTTTGTCCACGATTTATGCTCTTCTTTACACTTTTAATGTGGTTTGGCATATTCTTTATATATATTTTCGTCCGATGTAATGTAAATGGTGTAATAAAGTGCCTATATATCTTTCGATTTGCACGAATTTTGGCATAGCTATGTTTCGTGAAAATCGGTTCAGATTTAGATATAGCTCCCATATATATGTTCGTACGATTTAACGCAATTGGTGCACCAAAGTCCCTATATATCTTTCGATTTGCATGAATTTTGGTATAGCGTACTGAATTAGGTCCAGAATGATGTGCTAAGTTTCGTAAAAATCGGTTCGGATTTAGATATAGCTCTCATATATATTTTCGTTCGATTTAATGTAAATTGTGCAATTAAGATCCATAGCCAGGCTGATTGATCGTTCGTTGAGGCCATGTCTTTTAGGATACATATGTAGAATATGTCCAAAGTGGTGAAGGGCAGCATATAGTCGGCCCAGTACGACGTTACTACTTTCCTTACTGATTTAAATATATTTTAGAGAGCGTAATCTGACGTATATTTTTATACTATACACAATAATCTGACGTATATTTTTATACCATACACAACTATGTTGTCAGGGTATTATAGATTTGTGCAGCCCCATGAGTTTGTAACGCCGCGAAATATTGGTCCTAGACCCACCTTTAAGTATACGGATCGTCATATCTCGACTAGCTGAGTCGATCTAGACATGTATGTCCGTCCGTCTGTTCGTCCGTCTGTCCATTATAATTTGTAAACACAATACAGGTCACAGTTATGGACTAATCTTCACGAAATTTTGCATGTTGGGTGGGTTCTGGTCAATGAAGACCCCTAATGTTCTTGGTAAAGATCGGTTAATATTTAGGGGAAGAAATGGAAAAAAAACTTTATTTTTGTATGATTTTCTGGTCGGTCCAGAGCCTGCAATTATGGTAAAGATCGGTTAATATTTAGGGGAAGAAATGGAAAAAAAAAACTTTATTTTTGTATGATTTTCTGGTCGGTCCAGAGCCTGCAATTATGGCCCAAACATCGCGAATTTTTACACGGAGAAGGGGATATTTATCAAAACAGGCAAAGTATAAGCATGCCTGTTTTGATAAAGATCGGTCAATATTTAGCGAATCAAATGGACCCTTACTTTTGTGTGAAAAATGACAAAATTTGTATTCTATGGCGTATATATTTACTCTTTAAGGACATGAAGCCGAGAATTTGATAGTACATCCAAGAGGAGTGTTTGACCTTTAAATTGATACTAATTATATTGTCGTATATACTCGGATGTGGGAGATACACGTAAATATTTACAGGTGCTTACGTATTCAGACATTATTTAGTAACCCATTACCACACTATAGGGCAGAAATATAGCGCTGATCACCTTAAAATGTTCCATGAGGTTCCAGTTATGGTCAAGGACAACGCCTATAATTTTCGGCGATGATCAGATAATAATTTTGGGATGAAGTGAACCGAAAACTTATTTTTTTGTGCTTTTTTTCGATTCGATCTATAGGCCACAATTATAAGCCGAATATCACAACACAACCCACGGTGAAGGGAATATAGACAATTAATGAAAAGGACTGTACTGTATATTAGTAATATTCGGAAAATATGTCAGTGTAAGGAAGAGGCTCTGTTGACCTCTAATCGGTCAAGAAGGTGCAACTATCACGAAATATTGCCCAGGCTCGGAATAACACAGAAAGTTACAGTTCCGTTGTAGTTGTGTAAGGTATCGTATGGTCAGCCCCGTTCGACTATACTGCTCCGCGCACTGGTTTTAAAAATATTTTTTTAGGAATCGCAATCAAATGGTATATATTTTTTTAATATTTGTTCGAAAATCTTAAAAAAGTAATTTAAAAAAAGAACAAAAAGTGTACTTTATTTTTTTTTTTTTTGATAAATGATCAATGGTAAAAAAATGTATTTTCACAGATATTACTTAGGCGTGGATTATTTAAAAATGTTTTTTTTTTAGAAATAACAATCAGACGTGGATTTTTGAAATTTGTTTATGGACTATAATCAGGCTATAATCAGGTATGGACTATAATCAGATCTTCTATCTGATCTAATAGAAGATCTATTCCATATATTTTTTAACAAACTTAAATACAAACCGTATAAGTAAACGTAACGACATCTTTAATTAGTATAGTATGGAAAATTGATTACACTCTCTCAGTCGAAAATGTCACAACAACAACCATCGACAATTGCAATTTGATACAGCTTTACTTATGTATTTTCATTCATTCATAACAAAAAGTGATATACGATAAAAGAATCATGGGAAACCCTATATCTCCCCCTGTACGTCATTCGCTTATCAATTAATTTTAAATAAATCGTGTTTTTTGCTTAAAATGGCAAAAAATACAATCAAAATTCTGAAAACTAGACCAAAAAGTGTTGGTCAAAAATTAAAAGAAAAAAGTTGAGATATTTACATGCAAATTTGCTAACCATCATCATTTCGTAATATCATCATAATTCACACAGCCATGAACGTGACCCATATCGTGATAAGTGGCTTCTAATATTTACGGAAATTATTGTCTAACGACATTCGACATTGTCATTCATTAGAAAATTCTGTTTTCCCTTTTACCTAATTCTTATAAATGAAAATAACAGAAAAAAATTATCAAATGTAAATTGTATTCATTGATGAGTTGAGCTGCTATTTTTCAACAGTGATGTAATGGAAATAATTTTGAATTTCAAATAATTAAAAAAAAACATGAGGTTCTAAGACATTTTTAATAATAAAATTAAAAATATGAGTTAATATGTAAATATGTATTAACTAGCAAAGTGCCCACTACTTCGTATGCGGAAAGGGAAAAAATCATATGGAAATCGTAAATACTGTATAATTTGTTGTACTATAGTTCCACCTCTTTTCCTACATCTAATATCAAATTTATTACAATTAAGTACTCTTCTCACACATCAGCACTATTTTCCGAAATGTCTTTCTTATTTCCATTACATAGATTAAAACCTGTAAGGAAAGTATTAAAGTCGGACGGGGCCGACTATATGATACCCTTCACCACTATGGGTATATTAAACAGGACTATTAACATGAAATTGGATGAAATAAAATATGTGATATTTATCTAAATTTGAATCTATCCATAAACATGTCATCTATCCATAAACATGTCATTCGTTTGTTACAGGCTCAATTCAGTATGTTATGCCCAATTTCGTGCAAATCGAAGGATATATAGGGACTTTGGTGCACCATTTACATGAAATCGGGCGAAACTATATATGGGAGCTATATCTAAATCTGGACCGATATTCTCGAAACTTGGCAGACATCATTCTAGGCTTAATTCAATACGTTATGCCAAATTTCGTGCAAATCGAAATATATATAGGGACTTTGGGGCACCATTTACATGAAATCGGACGAAACTATATATGGGAGCTATATCTAAATCTTGACCGATTTTTACGAAACTTGGCAGACATCATTCTAGACCTAAATGATTAGGCTGTACCAAATTTCGTGCAAATCGAAAGATATATAGGGACCGTTTACATTAAATCGGTTAAATATATATATATGGGAGCTATATCTAAATCTGAACCGATTTTTCCCAATTTCAATAGGGTTCGTCCTTGGACCAAACAAATGAGCTGTGCCAAATTTCATCCAATTGGGATCATAAGTGCGACCTGTCTTTGATCACAAAAATACATGGACAGACGGACGGACGGACATGCATAAATCGACTTAGAAAGTGATTCTATGCATATTCTCAAAAGGAACCATGTGTCTATCTCGTTTCCTTTTGCCTGTTACAAACATATGCACAAAGACATAATACCCTGTACCACAGTGTGGTGAAGGGTATAAATAGATCAGAATTTCAATGAAATGCTTTTGCAGAACGTACAGGTTCCACATTCAGTTCCATTTAGAACTTTTCGAACACATAAGTACACATTTTCAAGACAACCTCCATGCCATCACCACCACTAAATTTAGTACCACTTAGTACCTAAAACCCTTTGGTCCTTCTTTCTAACTCTCTGTCACTGACATTCCAAATTTTAGGTTTCCAGCCTCTATAGATCAATACTACACTTCAACAGTAATCTGAATTCTAAATCTCAGAAATTGTAGAAATCCAAATCGTTTCAAATTTAGTACCATTTAGTACTTTTGTCAGAATTCAGAATTTCAGACTTTCAGAAGAAATTCAGAATTTCTAAAACTAAAACATCGATCCTACACTCTAACAGTAATCTTAATTCCACCAAATTAATTCCACCAAATGCAAATTTAAGAATTTTCGTACTCATATTCCAAACCTATCTCAATATTTCAAACCAGCTTTCATATAGTAATCGTAATTCCAAATTTAAGAACTCCTGCTTTATCTGTTCACTAAATTGTATCAGATTTGGTACCATTCTGTACCTTTCCTACACTCCCACAGTAACCTAAGTTGCAGTTTTCAGGATTCGAGTTCTACCCGTTCACCAAAGTCCAAATTGTACCAAATTTTGTGCTTTTCGTACCCAAAGTACGAATTTCCAAAACTACCTCAGTCATGCACTCCAATAATAATCTTAAGTCTGCATTTACGTTCACCAAAATCCAAGTTGTACCAAATTTAGTAACTTTTTGTTTCTATAATTAAGAATTTCCAAAACTACCTCAATCCTACACTCCAAAATTCTGGAGTCCAGCTCTATCCGTTCTCAAATAATCAAGTTGTACCAAATACCATTTAGTACACATAAGTACTATGGTTCCATATTTCAATTCTATATTCCAACAGCAACCATTATTCCAAATTTTAGGTTTCCAGCTCTCTCCGCTCACCCAAATCCTAATTGCTACACATAAATACGAATTTGCAAAGATGTCTCTATAGCTCAATCTTCAACAGTAATCTTAATTTAAAATTTCAGGATTTCATCTTAAATTCCAAATTGTACTAAATTTGGTACCATATAGTACTTTTCGTACCAATAAGTAACTACTTCAATCCTACACTCCAACAGTCATTTTTTCACAATTTGAAGGCTCCAGCCCTATCTGTTCACCTAAATCCAACTTACACCAATTTTAGTACTATTTAGTACATTTCGTACACATAAGTACGATTTTTTAAAGCTACTTCAATCTTGTGCTCCAATAGTAGTCCTGATTCCGATTTTCCGGATTCCATCTCTATACACTCAACTTAATTCAAATAGTACAAAATTTAGTACCATTTTGTACTTTTTATACACATAAGTACGAATTTCTTAAAGCATTTCCATACATCAACACCCCTTCCCAACCTGTATTCCATATAAAATTTCAATATTCTAGCTATATATGTTCAATATGTTCAATATATATACAATTAGAACTAAATTTAATAATTTTTAGTACTTTTAGTACACTTATCCAAAAACCCTTTTGTACATCTTACTAACTTTCCATCAGTGACCCACATTCCAAATTTCATAATTCTAGCTCTTCGCGTTCGCCTAATACAAAGGCTACCATATTTGGTACATTTCGTACCCTTCTAGTTCGAATTTCCAAAAACCCAGCCTTATCTCACGCCTACACACCAACTCCGAACTCCGATATGGGACCTTATTATCGTGTATTATTTCCTTTGGGTCTTCTACAGCTGATTTCAAAACCGTCCCCAACACGAGACTAATGCCGTCATTCGAATTACAATCGAAATGAACGTTTCTTTTCCGCCGTATTCTTCATCGTCATGTTTTCTATGAAGAATATCTAGCTAACAAAATCACCACTTGTTTGTATCAGAAAAAAAACTCTACACACTTTAAGCACCTGATTTTATTGTTGTTGCTAATCGTCAAAGTTAATGTTAGTTAAAAATATATAAATTTCCGCATTCACGACTCAATGCCTTGTTTTATTATTTGAGAGTAATTTTCTCTATTATCGAAACTAAGTTTTCTGAACCAAAGAAGG
>NW_026888853.1:0-12002 GCF_032173495.1 Musca vetustissima
TATATTTTCCAAATCTTATTTTCCCGAATATTTACGCCATAAAATAAAAATTTGGTCACTTTAGATTTTGTTTGATTTGACCCTCACAATATTGCCTGATCATCATCTAAACAGTCGTTCTAAGTATTTGGTCAGATCCCCTTCACCGTGTAAAATACAGGGTGAGATGAAAAAATTGCAGCCATCTTCAGACTGCTGTCATTTCTAAGCCACTCGACCGAAAGCTGTTAAAATTTTTCCAGTGACAGCTCATTATATTGTTTACAAGCGTGCAAAAGCATTTTGGTAAGAATTTTCCAGAAAAAAGTTATTCGTGATGGAACAGAAAGAAAATAGACTGAAAAGAGCTAAAGGGCATGGCCGAAAGTGGTGAACTGCCGAATTTGGTTTTCTTCGATGAGAAAACATTCGTTGTCCAGCAGTTTGTAAACAAACAAAATGATCGTGTTTACTTGCCAAAGAGGTCAGCTGAAAATGTGAACCTTCGGTTGGCCACCAAAACTCAAGCGCCGGCCATGGTGATGGTGTGGGCGGCCATAACAGCCGATGGTAGCTCTTCGCTGGTATTAATCGAATATCATCAGAATAATTGCTGAATATTATTGCGAGGGTGTATTAAAGCCTTGGGCACGCAAACAAGTTGGCCGCAGACCTTGGACATTCCAACACGACCATCCTGAGTGCAATGGTGGATGCGCCACCCAAGAATGGTTCCTCGTTTCATTTCCGTTGGACTATTGTGTCTGGAGTATTTGGGAAAGCAAGGTTGGCACTAAAAAATACCAAAGTGTCGATCAAAGGACCAATTCGAACAAATCTAAACTTATTCTAAAATTTGACGCTATTTCCGACATTTTTGCTTTCATTCAATAAAATTTAAAAAGAAGTGTAAAAATTATGGCACTTGACTTTGTTGCAGTTTTTTTTTATCTCACCCCTAGGTGATGTTTTGCCTCTAGAGCGATTACAAAATCTGACAAAAATAAGAAAATCCGACAATAATAAAATTGAATTTTTAAAATAATCCTTTTCGAGAACTACTTAGGCATTTATCCACATTTTCCACTGTAATTTATTAAACATACCAGAACAAGATTGCATCATAGCCATTCCATAACCTACAACACATTTTCTTATACCTTTCTCTACTCAACACTTTTTCCATCATCCTATTCCCTCTCCAGCCATTACCTGGCTTCCTTATCCTATAGAAATATATAAGTAAAAAAATGAAAAAAAACGAAACACTTTATATTTAGCTACGTGTCACTGCATCCTTGTTTTCTGTTCAAGAATAATAATAAAGAGTAGGTGAGTGAGTCGGAATTGGGTTTGTGTGTGTGTGTGATCGCTATTCATTTGTATTCGTTAGTCTCCGGTTATTATTGTTGTATTTTTTTCATGTGCATCTACGTCGTTACAGTAACGAAGTGCCACTCAACGGGTTGAAACACTTATAGCACAACGCAAAAAGAAGAAGCAGAAGAAAAACACAACGAAAAATGCTTGGCATGACTGTCAGCGTGAGTTTGCATTCACTCATCATTTCCGGTGTGCATTTTGGAGACACACACACACATTTAAAGATACACAACACACATTCACACACACCTTATTCGCAACCCCATAATTTTCCAGAACACACCTTAAGCCCCAGCAATTGTCATCGTTGTCGTGTCGTGGTGGTTGTCTTGTTGGGAGAATCGAGTATGGAAGGGAGGTAGGAAGATGTATAACCGGAAAATATAACAATCGATTTGGAAATGCATTTGACGTAAGAAATGCGGGCGAGGATTACTCAGCTCCAAAAACCCGACAGAAACCCATTGTGATACAATATGAATTTGGGTAATGCTTTTAAGTTACTTTTGGGGGTAACTCCTTGGCATGTTTGAATGACAGCCGAAGATAGATGAAATCCTAAAGCTAGTGAAATAAAGCTGTCAGCATTTTCGTAGATATTCCGTTTAACTGTAGTTTTATGTTAAATGTGGGTTTTGTGCAATATCTATTCTCAGCAGAAGATATTTTGAGATAAAAATTGTGGTTATAAATTCGGTTATATATGTGATAAATGTGAAATAAAAAGGTAAAATATTTGATTGGATTATTTTGGAAATGGTAAAGGTAAATTTCTGTCAGAGAACTATTGGACTAAATTAAACGAACATTATTGGGGTATAGACAGGTCATCTGTAACATTTAGCAGCGGGTTTTATTGTTTATTTTTTTTTTGTTATTGTACAAGAAAAATATTCTTTATAAAAATCACGCCCAATGAGTCCTTGAAAAAATATTCTTTAAACCAGTAAGGAAAGTAATAAAGCCAGGCGGAGCCGCCTATCTGATACCCTTCACCACTTTGTCTCCTAACAGACTTCGCCTTTTCGAAAGAACATTGGCATGAAATTGAATGAACTTGAATATAAGATCTTTATACCTTTCTGGAAGCTATGCTAAATTTCATTTCATTGAACCGATTTTCACGGACGAAATATATATGAGAGCTATTTCTAAATCTGGAACGATTTTCACGAAGCTTATCGCACATCATTGTACGCCTTGCCAAATTTTGTGCAAATCGAAATATATATATAGGGACTTTGGTGCACCATTTACATAAAATCGGATGAATATATATGTGAGCTATATCTAAATCTGAACCGATTTCCACGAAACATTGCACACATCATTCTAGACTCCAAATTTCGTGCAAATCGAAGAATTTATAGGGTCTTTGGTGCACCATTTACTTTAAGCTATATCTAAATCTGAACCGATTTCCACAAAACTTGGCACACTTCATTTTAGACCTAATTCAGTACGCGTGTCAAATTTCGTGAAAATCGATATATCTTTCGGATCTTTGGTGCACCATTCACTTTAAATCGGACGAAAATATATATGGGAGCTATATCTAAATCAGAACCTATTTTCACGAAACTTAAAATACATCATTCTAGACTCAATGCAGTACACTATGCCAAATTTCGTGCAAATCGAATGCTATATAGGGACATTGGTGCACCATTTACTTTAAATCGGATGAAAATATATATAGGAGCTATATCTAAATCTGAGCCGATTTTTCCCAATTTCAATAGGGTTCGTCTTGGCCAAAGGACGATGTGCCAAATTTCATCCAATTCGGATCATAAATGCGACCTGTACTTTGTTTACAATTTAACATGGACAGACGGACGGACATGCATAAATCGACTCAGAAAGTGATTCTATGCATATTCTCAAAAGGAACCATGGGTCTATCTCGATTATTTCTGCCTGTTACAAACATATGCACAAAGTAATACCCTGTACCATAGTGTGGTGAAGGGTATAAAAACCACACGTAATGAGTGCTTGAAAAAATATTACTAAAAAAAGCCTTTGGAAAATATTACTAAAAAACAAGCCTTTGAAAAAATATTCTTTAAAAAATCAGTTTCTGTAGAGCCTTTGAAAAAATAATTTTTAAAAAATCAACGCCTATAGAGATTTTGAAAAATTATTTTTTAAAAAATCAATGCCTATAGATCATTGAAAATTTTTCTTTAAAAAATCCACGCCTATAGAAACTTTAAAAAATACACGCCTATAAAAACCTTTAAAAACGTTCTTTAAAATTCCACGCCTATAGAAACCTTGAAAAAAACGTTCTTCAAAATATCCACGCCTATATAAACCTAGAAAAAATATTCTTTCAAAAATACACGCTCATAGAGTCCTTGCAAAAATATTCTTTAAAAATCCACGACTATAGAAACCTTAAAAAATTATTTTTTAAAAAAATCCACTCCTATTGAAACCTTAAACTCACGCCCAAAGAAACCATGAAAAAATACTATATAAAAAATCCACGCCTTTAGAAACCTTAAAAAATATCCTTAAAAAATCATCGCCTTTAGTTGGTACTGGAGAAAATGTTCTTTAAAAATCCACCCCTAGTTTAGTCCTCGAAATCTACATTCTTAAAAAATCAACGCTTTTAGTCCTGAAAAAATATTCTTTACAAAATGAAATTGATGGATTTAGTCCCTTAACAAAATCTTCTCTAAAAATATTGTGTAAGGATGCCTCATTTTTTGTCATGGAAAACACCCTATGAAATCATCATTTCTTTATCTTTGTTGCTTTTATTCCTCCCTTCGCAAAAAAAGGAGAACAAGACCCCCTTGAAGTTGATGACAACAAAACAAGGATTTCATTAATCTCTTCTACGTGACATAAATTTTGAAAATGGCAAACTTCTTGAATATTAATTTCAAAATTAATGACTTCTCTCTTCCCTCTCTACCCAATTTTTATTTACAGATGGCCGGAGCTGGTGATCCAAAATGGCAAAAAGATGCTTCCGATCAGAATTTCGATTATATGTTCAAATTGTTGATAATTGGCAATTCGAGTGTGGGCAAAACAAGTTTCCTCTTCCGCTATGCCGATGACAGTTTTACATCTGCCTTTGTGTCTACGGTTGGCATTGATTTCAAAGTGAAAACTGTGTTTCGGCATGACAAGCGGGTTAAGCTGCAGATATGGGTGAGTGTGGAGAAGGACATCATTACACAATCTGTTTCTTACTTTCTTGTCATTTTTCAGGACACCGCTGGCCAAGAACGTTATAGAACAATAACAACAGCATATTATCGTGGCGCCATGGGTTTCATTTTGATGTATGATGTCACAAATGAAGACAGTTTTAATTCCGTACAAGATTGGTAAGAAACAAAAAATGGGGGAGATAGAGAAACCGTATCTCTGGTTGTTTGTAAGGGAATGTATTCAAATGTTTGTCTTCTTCATTTTCTTTGGAATTTAGGGTAACACAAATCAAAACCTATTCATGGGATAACGCACAAGTCATATTGGTGGGCAACAAATGCGACATGGAAGACCAGCGAGTAATTTCATTTGAACGCGGTCGACAATTGGCCGATCAATTGGGAGTGGAATTTTTCGAAACATCGGCCAAGGAAAATGTGAATGTTAAGGTAAGATATACTGGGATTTCATTTAACCCTAATTAGAGGGAAAGAAAAAATAGTTTATAAAAAGTTCACGTCTATAGAGGTCTTAAAAAGTATTCTTTAAAAAATCCACACCTATATTGCTGGTGGTCCTGCATTTAAAAAATCCACACCTATATTGCTGTTGATCCTGCATTTAAAAAATCCACACCTATAGAGCTTTTGAAAAAATATTCTTTAAAAAATCCACGCCTATAGAGAGGCCTTAAAAAATATTCGTTAAATAATCCAAGCCTAATAAAGGCCTTGAAAAAATATTCTTTAAAAAATCCACGAAAAATTATTCTTTAAAAAATCCACTCCTATATAGGCCTTAAAAAATATTCTTTAAAAAATCCACAAAAAAATATTCTTTAAAAAATCCACAGAAAAATATTTTTTAAAAAATCCACGCCTATATAGGTCTCTGAAAAAACTATTTTGAAAAATCCACGCCTATATAGGTCTCTGAAAAAACTATTTTGAAAAATCCACGCCTATATAGGTCTCTGAAAAAACTATTTTGAAAAATCCACGCCTATATAGGCCTTGAAAAAATATTCTTTAAAAAAATCCACGCATATATAGGCCTTGAAAAAATATTCTTTAAAAAATCCACGCCTGTTAGTCTTAGAAAAAAATTCGTTAAAAAAATCCAGGTTTATGGAATTCTAGAAAAAATATTCCTAAAAACCCTGTATTTATTCTTTAAAAAATATATGTTTATAAATTTCATTTTTGTTCTTGTTTTTTCAGGCTGTCTTCGAACGTTTGGTCGACATTATTTGCGACAAAATGTCCGAAAGTTTAGATGCTGATCCGACGTTAGTGGGCGGAGGCCAGAAAGGCCAAAGACTGACCGATCAACCTCAAGGCACACCCAATGCTAACTGCAATTGTTAGATTCCTTGTGTTTATGTTTCACTAAAAAAAAAAAACGAAAAACAATCCACAAACAAAATAGAGTATTCAAAATTCAACAACAAAAAGGAAAAGTAAAAAAGACAAAATAAGTTTATGTTTTTTAAAATTCAAAAAAGATACAGACATACATATTCCAGAGAACAGAAATGAAGTAAAGAAAGAATCCACAAGAAATCCATAAAAAAAATAGTAAAACACAACAAAAACTGATATAAACAAAAAATTATAAATATATTTAATAAATTGAAAAAAAAACATGAAAATTATACATATTTACAAATTATTAAATATTATTAATCTATATATTTAAATAAATGACAAAAAAATGAAATAAAAAAACAAATATACAAAATAAGCCTAAATTTAAACTAAATGAAAATCATATAAAAAAATAAAACAAAAATGTTAAACTTAGTAAAAATTGTCATAAAACAAAAATATATATTATAATAATACAAATTATTATTAAAAAAAAACATTATTCTTGTATCATTATGACATTATGTATTATCATGATTATTATTATTATCATATAAACACAAATTATTATTACTGATTGATTGATTATTGTCAGTGTATTGTCTCATGTATTGCAAAACTAAATATATAAATATTAAACAAATTATAAAAGTAAAAATAAAAAACAGCCTAAATGAATTTAAGCTAAAGTAAAACAAAGACACAAATCATTCCCCCCCAATCATTGTTTATAAACAAAGCAACTGAGTGTATGAATTAAACAAATTAATAATCCTGAAAAGAACATGGAATAAATTATACATACAAAGAAACAAACAAACATACATACATAAATGTTAATCAATAAATTAAATTCAAACTGCTATTGGTAACAGTTATTGGACAAAAATTATTTTTTTTATTATTGGATATCAAAAACAGCAAAAGGTAAAAAATATTGAACTGAAGTAGTAGTGGGGCCTTGCTTTCACGCATGGCCAATGTGGAAGTTGCGTTCATCATCTATTAGTAACTCTCAAGAAATTAGGCAGCTAAAAATCAAACGTCCTATTTTTACACAAAACATAATAGATGATGATGAGAATGAGTAATGGTTACCCTACTACTTCTACATTTCATACGATTCAATTGCGTTCATATTTACAGAGCAACATTAAAAAAATATTCCCAATTCCCAAAGTTCTTGCATTTCATTTACATTTTCGGCTGAGAACATATTATATATGTGAAACGTCTGTTAAAAATAATAATAATTAGTACTTAGTAATTTTTCACCTGAAGGTCTTATATATAATTGGTAATATTATAGAGTCTATAGTATAGACGTTGGAGGGTATAAAACTCTCCAACATAAGGTGGTGTATTTTTTAAAATTGTCATTCCGTTTGCATCATCTCAAAATATTCGACTGAGATTCCAAGACGTATGCATATTCTTGATCACAATAAATTTCTATGCCGATATAGCCACGATAGTAATCACATAAGATATAAGATGTATGGTATGGTAAATGGAATATGTCTGTCCGCATTTCCGTTTTGGCCGCATTTTCCCAGCAAAGTGGCAGTACTTCAGTATTTTGGATTTTTGTAGGCGAACATATATTTGGAGGCGATATACATCCCTATTAAAAACTAAAAATATAGATCAAAGTTTTCGAGTAGACCCCATATAACGGTACCCTCAGAGTTCCAGTATATCAGATTTTGGGGAGCTTGTGCAAATTTCCCAACCGAAATGGTGTAATTTGGTATTTAAGATTCTTATTTGTTACGAAATATCCCTACTAAAAAGTATCAATATCGGCCCACATTTTGTGAATTGGACAAGTGTTCGATCGAATTGGCTGTTATTTGGTATCTTGGGTTCTAATGTGGTACCAAAAATTATCAATATTGGCCCAATTTTTTGGGTAGCCACTATGTAACGGTACCGCCAAAATATCGGTATTTTAGGGGTTTGGCCTCAATTTTCTACCGAATTCGCTTCAATATGGTATTTCAGATTCCTATTTGGTAACAAATGTTCATACTAAAAATTATAAATATTCACCTCATTTTGGAGGTAGTCCCGATATAACCCCTATTCATACCTTTTTTATACCCTTCACCACACTGTGGTACAGGGTATTATGTCTTTGTGCATATGTTTGTAACAGGCAAAAGCAAACGAGATAGACACATGGTTCCTTTTGAGAATATGCATAGAATCACTTTCTAAGTCGATTTATGCATGTCCGTCCGTCCGTCTGTCTGTCCATGTTAAATTGTGAACAAAGTACAGGCCGCATTTATTATCCGAATTGGATGAAATTTGGCATACGTCACTTATTTGGCCCAGGAACGAACCCTATTAAAATTGGGAAAAATCGGTTCAGATTTAGATATAGCTCCCATATATATCTTCGTCCGATTTAAGGTAAATGGTGCACCAAAGTCCCTAAATATCTTTCGATTTGCACGAAATTTGGCACAACGTATTGAATTAAACCTAGAATGATGTGTGCTAAGTTTCATGAAAATCGGTTCAGATTTATATATAGCTCCCACATATATTTTCGTCCGATTTAAGGTAAATGGTGCACCAATGTCCCTAAATATCTTTCGATTTGTACGAAATTTGGCACAGCGTACTGAATTGAGTCTAGAATGATATGTGCTAAGTTTCGTGAAAATCTGTCAGATTTAGATATAGCTCCCATATATATTTTCGTCCGATTTAAGGTAAATGGTGCACCAAAGTCCGTAATATCTTTCGATTTGCACGAAATTTGGTATAGCGCACTGAACATAGTTTAGAATGATGTGTGTTAAGTTTCGTGAAAATCGGTTCCGATTTAGATATAGCTCCCATATAAATTTTCGTCCGATTTTAGGCAAATGGTTCACCAGAGTCCCTATATATCTTTCGATTTGCATGAAATTTGGCACAGCATAACGAATTCGGTCTAGAATGATGTGTGTTAAGTTTCCTAAAAATCGGTTTAGATTTAGATATAGCTCCCATATATATTTTCGTCCGATTTAATGAAAATGGTGTACCAAAGTCCCTATATATCATTCCACGAAATTTGGTACAGCGTACTGAATAAAGTCTATAATGATGTGTGTTAAGTTTCGTGAAAATCGGTTAAGATTTAGATATATGTTAATGTGTGTTAAGTTTCCTAAAAATCGGTTTAGATTTAGATATAGCTCCCATATATATTTTCGTCCGATTTAATGAAAATGGTGTACCAAAGTCCCTATATATCATTCCACGAAATTTGGTACAGCGTACTGAATAAAGTCTATAATGATGTGTGTTAAGTTTCGTGAAAATCGGTTAAGATTTAGATATAGCTCCAATATGGTGCACCAGAGTCCCTATATATCCTTCGATTTGCACGAAATTTGGCACAGCATAATACATTGCGTCTAGAATGATTTAGATATAGTTCCTATATATAGTTTCGTCAGATTTTAAATAATCGGTTCAAATTTGGATAGAGCTACCATATTTTCTCCCGATTTTAACTAAATGATGCACTAAGAACTCAAAATGTGGCCGATATTCTGTGACAAGTTTCGATGAAATCGGCTTAGATTTCGATATAGCATTTATAAATATTTTCTACCGATTTGAAGTAAATGGTGCACCAAACTCCTCATGTTTATCAGATATGTATCTAAATATTCAACGGGTATCCGACAGATATATGCTTCAAATTGATTTACATAATTTTGTCCCATTGTAAGAAGCAACTCTATATCTGACCAAATGAAAAAATTAGTATAGGTTGCAGAAAGATATGTTTATGGGTCCAATTTCATTTTACTGATGCTTCAAAAATGTCACGTCTGTTAAGATTCATCTGTTGAATATACCCAAAGTGGTGAAGGGTATCATATAGTCGGCCCCGTCCGACTTTACTACTTTCCTTACTGGTTGTCTCTGTGCATATGTTTGTAACAGGCAAAGGAAGTCGATTTATGCATATCCACTATCCATCTGTCTGTTAATGTTAAATTGCAACAAAGTACAGATCGCATTTTATTTGGCTCAAAGACGAACCCTATTCAATTTGGAGAAAATCGTTTCAGATTTAGATATAGCTCTCATATATAGTTTTTTCCGATTCCCCAATAATGCACCCATGTCACAATGGGGCAAACCCCATCGTACTCAATTAGGTACAAATTGCCGTATGTGAAGTTTGAAATCGGTTCAGATTTAGATATGTGTAGCTCCTCATATATATTTTCGTACAATTTTACGTAAATGGTGCACCTTACTGTCAAGCTTTCTCCGATTGTGACAACAATTTTGCACAGAATACTGAATTAAGTATAAATCCACGTATGTAAAGTATTGTTAAGATTTAGCTCCCATAGATATTTCCTTTCGATTTTATATAAAAGGTGCAAAAATTGTCTCAAAATTTGTCCGATTGAGACAATATTTTGGATACCTTATTGAATTCTATTGAATTAAGTGTAGAATAGCTTGTGTTAAGTTTTGTAGAAATCAGTTGAGATTTGATATAGCTCCCATGTATATTTTCGTCCAATTTTATATAAATGGCGCACCTAATTCTAAAGGTTTGGCCGATGGACACAAGATTTTGGATACTGAGTCTAGAATAGTTGAGTTTTTGTTTGTTGAGTTTTGTAGAAATGGGGTCAGATTTTTAGATATAGCTCCTATATATATTTTCATCAGATTTTCTGAAACGTATTGAGTTGACTCTAAAAAAGTGTGTGAAATCTGATCAGACATAGATATAGCACCACTACATATTTCGTTCGATTTTATGTAAATGGTGCACCAAACTACCAAGGATTGTCCGATTGAGACGAAATTTTACATGGTGTATTAATGCGAGTTTTGTCAATACCCATTTGAATTTAAATATAGTTTCCACACAGAATTTCGTCTAAATCGTGCACCAAATCCCAAAATTTTATGAGCGAAAGTCTACAATAACGTGTATTAAGTTTAATTTAATTCGGTTCAGACTCAGATGTAGATTCTATATATTTTTGTCCGATTTCATGAAATTGTGTCCTAAATACACAACGTTTGTTCGACCGTGGATCTTCTATAACGAACTAATTTGCTTGGTCCCTACGAGTTCGCTTTCTCATAACAGTAATAAATTGTACAATATAAGGAACTGTCGGATTCGTCTGGAACACCATCATTATACCAAACATGGAAATAACATTTATTTGTGGAAGACAAATCCGAATTCTTAATTTTTTCACTGTATTTTCAGATAAGAAATGAAGTAAATTTATATGCATACCATTTGAAAGCTAACGTTGAAAATCACATGAAAAACAAAACTGTCTGCGTCATGGTTCACTGGATCCGGGGTTAGAAAAACAGAACCATGGTATAATTATTACAAGGTAGGGAATAGCTACCAAACATACCGATACCCCCTAATGTTACATTTAGGCATGGGCCCTTTTTAATGATTTATCACAATTTTCGGTATTTCAAATTCTAACGTGAGGAAGATATGGAGATATAAAACTAAAAGGTTTGGTACGAAAATAAATTATATGGGTCCACATTTAGGCATCGATCCGACCCTTTCTCAGAACACTAATAAATTTTGAATAAATTGTACAATATAAGGTACTGTCAGATTAGTCTGCAACATAACCATTATACCAAACACGGAAATAACATATATTTGTGGGAGACAAATCCCAATTCCTAATTATACCCTTCACCACACTGTGGTACAGGGTATTGTGTTTTTGTACATATGTTTGTAACAGGCAAAAGGAAACGAGATAGATACATGGTTCCTTTTGAGTATATGCATGGAATCACTTTTATGCATGTCCGTCCGTCCGTCTGTCTGTCCATGTTAAATTGTAAACAAATTACAGGTCTCTTTTATGATCCGACTTAGATGAAATTCGGCACATGTCACTTATTTGGCCCAAGGACTAACCCTACTGGAAAATTGGGAAAAATCGGTTCAGATTTAGATATAGCTCCCATATATTTTTTCGTCCGATTTAAGGTAAATGGTGCACCAAAGTTCCTATATATCTTTAGATTTGCACGAAATTTGGCACAGCGTAATGAATTAGCTAT
>NW_026888854.1:0-11873 GCF_032173495.1 Musca vetustissima
TTTTGCATTAAAGCGTTCAGTTGTTAACAGGTCATCTAAAACAACAACAATAGTGAGAGATAGATAGACAAGCGAATTTACGAAGAAGAGTAGGGGGGACGTTTTTATCTATGCCTCTGATTTCCTTAACTTAAAATAAATCATTTATCCTAAAAATGTTAAAAATCTATGTCTATGAAAAAATAAATATAAAACCAGTGAGCAGAGCAGTATAGTCGGACGGGGCCGACCATATGATACCCTACACAACTTCCACGAAACTATAACTTTCTGTGGTTCTATATTCTGAGCTTGGGCAATATTTCGCGATATTTGCACCCTCTTGACCGACTAGAGGTCAACAAATATTACAAATATTCCGTACAGCCCTTCTAATCACTTGTCCAGATTCCCTTCACCGTGGGTTGTGTTGTGATGTTCGGCTTTAAATTTTGGCCTATAGATCGACTCGAAAAAAAAACACCAAAAAATACGTTTTCGGTCCCCTTAATCCCAAAATTATTATATGATCATCACCGAAAATTATAGGCGTTGTCGATGACCATAACTTGAACCTCATGGAAAATTTCAAAGCGATCAGCGCTATATTTCCGCCCTCTAGTATGGTAATGGGTTACTAAATAATATATGAATACGTAAGCAACTGTAAATATGTATGTGTAAGTCCCGCATGCTAGTACATACGACAATATCAGGACCTTCAGGTGCAAATATATACCCCATAGAATACAAATTTTGTAATTTTTCACACAAAAGTCAGGGTCCATTTGACCCGCTAAATATTGGCCGATCTTTATCAAAACAGGCATACTTATTCTTTGGCCCGATCCCCTTCTCCGTGCAAAAATTCGCGGTGTTTGGGTCATAATTGCGGCCTCTGGAGCGACCAAAAAACCGACAAAAATAAAGTTTTTGGTCCATTTCATACCCTAAATATTAACCGATCTTTTCCAAAAACAATAGGGGTCTTCATTGGCCAGAACCCATCGTGAAGATTGGTCCATAACTGTGGCCTGTATAGTGTTTACAAATTATAATGGACATACGGACGGACGGACGGACGGACACACATGTCTAGATCGACTCAGCTAGTCGAGATATGACGATCGGTATACTTAAAGGTAGGTCTAGGACCAATATTTCGCGGCGTTACAAACTTTTGTGGCTGCACAAAGCTATAATACCCTGACAACATAGTTGTGTGGGTATAAATATTTCCTTACATCCACGCATTGTCTTAGGTCCTGAAAAAATATTCTTTAAAAATCCACGCCTTCTCTAAAGCCTTGGAAAAATAATCTTTAAAAATTCACGCCTTGTCTTGACAAAAAAATACTTACTTACTTAGATGGCTTGTGACCTAACTTTAGTTCCATAAACCGAGCTTAAACCAGTAAGGAACTTAGCCGACTATGTGATACCCCTCACCACTTTGGGTATATTCTACATATGTATCCTAACAGACGTCGCCTTTTCGAAGGAACATTGACATGAAATTGAACGATCTAAAATATACGATATTTATCTAGACGTAAACCAACTCATGTCATTCTGCAACCTATTCTAAATTTTGTAAATGGCACCGATTTTCACGAATCTTAGCACACATCATTCTGGACCTAATTCAGTACCTTATGCCAAATTTCGTGCAAATCGAAAGATATATATGGACTTTGGAGCCCCATTTACCTTAAATCGGAGGGATATATAAATCTGACCCGATTTCCTCGAAACTTGACACACGTCATTACTGACTTAATTCAGTACACTATGCAAAATTTCGTGCAAATCGAGAGATATATAGGTACTTTGGAGCCCCATTTACCTTAAATCGGACGAAAATATGTATGGGAGCTATATCTAAATCTGAGCCAATTTTCTCGAAACTCGACACACGGTATTATAGACTTCATTTAGTACACTATGCAAAATTTCGTGTAAATCGAAAGATATATAGGGACTTTAGTGTACCATTTACATAAAATCGGAAAAAACTATGTATGGGTGCAATATATAAATCTGAACCGATTTTCACGAAACTTAGCACACATCATTCTAGTCTATATTCAGTACTCTATGCCAAATTTCGTGCAAATCGAAACATATATAGAGACTTTGGTTCCCCATTTACCTTAAATCGGACGAAACTATATATATGGGAGCTATATCTAAATCTGAACCGATTTTCTTCAATTTTAATAGGGTTCGTCCTTGGGCCAAATAAGTGACTTATGCCAAATTTTTTTACAATTTAACATATACAGACGGACAGACTGACGGACATGCCTAAATCGACACAGAAAGTGATTCTATCCATATTCTCAAAAGGAACCATTGGTCTATATCGATTATTTGTGCATATTACAAACATATGCACAAAGCCATAATACCCTGTACCACAGTGTGGTGAAGGGCATTAAAAGATGCGCAGTTTTTCCAATTTAAAAGGCCATATTTCGCAATGTCGTCTTCCACTTGATCGTATTCGTGGCCTTCCCCTACTGCGTGAACCATCAGCTGGTTCGCTTTTATATGCCTTGTGGGCTGGGGCATCTTTATCCATTCTCACAACATGACCTAGCCAATGTAGTCGCTGCAGCTCAATACGCCTAACAATGCCGATGTTCGAGAATAGCTGACTCATGGTTCATTCGATGGGATATTCGCCGCCAACGCATGTCGGCCCATAGATCTTTCTTGAAAAAAAAATATTCCTTAAAAATCCACGCCTTGTCTAAGGCCTTGAAAAACTGTTCTTTAACCAGTGAGCGGAGCAGTATAGTCGGACGGGGCCGACCATACGATACCCTACACAACTAACACGGAACTCAAATTTTCTGCGGATGTTTATTCCGAGCCTGGACAATATTTCGTGATATTTGCACGCTCTTGCCCGATTAGAGGTAAACAGCACCTCTTCCTCAAACTGACATATTTTCCGAATATTACGAGTATTCAATACAGCTATTGTCCAGATTCCCTTCACCGTGGGTTGCATTGTGATGTTCGGCTTTCATTTGTGGTCTATAGATCGACTCGAAAATAACACAAAAAATTAAGTTTTCGGTCCACTTCATTCCAAAATTATTATCAGATCATCACCGAAAATGATAGGCGTTCTTCTTGACCATACCCGGAACCTCATGCAACATTTCAAAGCGATCAGCGTTATAGTTCCGCTCTCTAGAGTGATAAGGGGTTACTAAATAATATACGAACACCGAGATACCTGTAAATATTTAGTTGTAACTCCCACATCCGAGCACATACAACAATATAATTGGTCTTAATTTAAAGGTCAACCACTCCTCTTGGATATAATATCAAGTTCTCGGGTCTATGTCCTTCAGTGGTAAATATATATGTTATAGAATACAAATTTTGTCATTTTTCACACAAAAGTCAAGGTCCATTTGACCCGCTAAATATTGACCGATCTTTCTCAAAACAGGCATGCTTATTCTTAGGCCCGATCCCATTCTCCATGTAAAATTTCACGATGTTCGGACCATAACTGCGGCCTCTGGAGCGACCAGAAAAACCGACAAAAATTTAGTATTTGGTCCATTTCATCCTCTAAATATTAACCGATCTTTCCCAAAAACAATAGGGGTCTTCATTGGCCAGAACCCATCCCACATGCAAAATTTCGTGAAAATTGGTCCATAACTGTGGCCTGTATCGTGTTTACAAATTATAATAGACAGACGGACAGACGGACACACATGTCTAGATCGACTCAGCTAGTCGAGATATGACGATCGGTATACTTAAAGGTGGGTCTAGGACCAATATTTCGCGGCGTTACAAACTTTTGGGGCTGCACAAAGCTATAATACTCTGACAACATAGTTGTGTAGGGTATAAAAATCCTCGCCTGGTCTAAGGCCTTGAAAAAATATTCTAAGGTCTTGAAACATATTTTTTGAAAAATCCACGCTATGTTAAGGCATTGAAAAATTATTCTAAGGTCTTAAAAAATATTCTTTAAAAATCCTCTCCTTGAAAAAATATTTTTACGCCTTGATTAAGGCCTTGAAAAATAGTTTTTAAAAAATTTAAAAAAAAATGTATGCTTAGTTTTTGAAATATAACCCAATATTAACAGAACAATGATAACAATCAAATCCAATCCTAAAACTACCCCCATAACCCCCCATATACAACAATAATAAAAATTAATAAAAAAAATCCCCCTTTCTATCATACACGTCTTTGTTGTTTTGACATAGTCATCATTTTACATTCCACACACACAACTATATCTATGGATGTATGTGTGGTAAGCCTATGAGGGAATACACTTCATCATCACCATCTGCCCCCGTTTTTTGTTGTAATTTTTTTATTTCAGTTTCTATCCGTACCCCACATTTGATTGGATATTATTACTGTTGTTGTTGTAAATTCCATTCACAAGAATTTTTCGTTCAAATAAAAACAATGAAACCGAAAACAACAGCAACAACTATAACAACAACAAAAATGTGAAATGAGGAAAGATATAAAACAATGTAAACAAAATTACAAATATGAACGGGGAGTAGGGGTACGGGTACGGGTAGGTTAGAAAGTGATTCAATCTGTTGTGAAAATAAATAAAATATGGAATTGAAGAAATTCTGCTGCAAACCAAGAGGAAAAGCGGCATGAATGAAAGTAGAGGGTGCAATGCTATTTTCGACTTTTATTGTTCTTATATAAAAACTTAGCTAGGAAATTGAGTCCTCTTTTCTGCGAAATATATTTTCTTGACTTTTAAAATCATGCTTTACAAATTCTTGCCCTCAATTATTGTTTTATTTAGTCGTGTCTAGTTACCCAGCCCATTTTGCAATGGGAATTGAACTTTCTGTCCCATCATTTCCGAACCACCCTCGTAGGTGCTCATCAAAATATTTGCCTATCTCTCATTGCATATTAATTATTTTTATTAACTTTGTTTTGCTGTTGTTGTTGTTGCTGCCGCTGCTGCTGTTATCATCTAAGCCGACTATGTGTGAATAATAATAACAACAGAGTATGTAAATTATTCATAGTAACACCCACAGCCCCTGCTGTCAGACTTTTCAATTGTATATGGGTTATAATATTTTGCATCAGTGATGAAATGGAAAGTGTGGAGGGATGCTTATATCATTTTTTGTTTAACACAACAATATTTCATATTATAAAATTCATAGCAAGATATATTTCCTGGAATTATCTCTTTCTACTAACCAAATAAAGTGAGTATGGTCAGGAATTTAAATTCCAAATAAATTTATGCCAGAAAGGTTTTCACTTCACCCGTAACCGCAAAATGACAAATTTTAGCAAAACTCAAAATGACAAGAATCTAATAGCTCAATTCAATATTTGACTTATTGTAGCTTTCCACCTAAGGTGGATGGAGAGTCTATTAATTGTTTCTTTCCTTTTGCATTTCTCCGAAAAAAATCACCACAGACCCCATTATTAACAAGTGAGCGGGACAGTGTAGTCGGACGGGTCCGACGATATGATACCCTACACTACTACCACGGAACTCTAACTTTCTGCGGATGTTTATTCCGTGACTGGGGAATAATTCATGATATTTGCACCCTCTTACTCGATTAGAGGTCAACAGCACCTCTTCCTTACACTGGCATATTTTCCGAATATTACTAATATTTAGCGTGTTGTGTTGTCATGTTCGGCTTATAATTGTCACCCATAGATCGACACTAAAAAACACAAAACAAATTAAATTTTCGGCCAACTTCATCCCAAAATTATTATCTGATCATCAGCGAAAATTACAGGCGTTGTCCTTGACCACGTCATCCCAAAATTATTATCTGTTCATCACCGAAAATTACAGGCGTTGTCCTTAACCTCGTCATCCCAAAATTATTATCTGTTCATCACCTAAAATTACAGGCGTTGTCCTTGACCATAACTTGAACCTCATGAAAAATTTTTAAGCCATTAGCACTTTATTTCCGCCCTCTAGTGTGGTAATGGGCTACCTGTTAATATCTATGTGTGACTTTCACATCCGAGTACAACCACTGTCCTTGGATATAATATAAAATTCTATGGTCTATGTCCTTCAGGAGTAAATATATACGCCATAGAATACAAATTTTGTAATTTTTCACACAAAAATCAGGGTCCATTTGACCCGCTAAATATTGACCGATCTTTATCAAAATAGGTATGCTTCGCGAGATTAAGGTCATAATTGTGGCATTGGAGCGACCAATAAAAACGTAAAAGTTACGTATTTGGTCCATTTTATCCGCTAAATATTAACCGATCTTTACCAAAAACAATAGGGGCTTTCATTGGACAGAACCGGCCCAACATGCAAAACTTCGTGAAGATTGGTCCATAACTGTGGTCTGTACAGTGTTTACAAATTATAATGGACAGACGGACGGACGACGGACGGACACACATATCTAGATCGTCTCATCTAGTCGAGATATTACGATCGGTATGCTTAAAGATGGGTCTAATACCAATATTTCGCAGCGTTACAAACTCTTGGAGCTGCACAAAGCTATAATACCCTGACAGCATAGTTGTGTAGGGTAGTAAAATCCAGAAAAATATTTTTTGAACTCTTCACGCCTTGTCCAGAAAAATATTTTTTGAACTCTTCACGCCTTGTTCAAGCCTAGGAAAAATATTCTTTAAATACTCCAAAAAAAAACCTCAAGGCCTTGCAATATATTCTATTAGGCCGAAATATACTTTTTGTAAAATTGACGCCTTGTCTAAGGCCTTGAAAACTATTATATTAGGCTTAAAAAATATTCTTTAAAAAATCCACGCCTTGTCTTAGGCCTAAAAAACTCCTGAAAAAAATGTAAACAATCAAATTAATAAAACCCACGCCTTGTTCACGGTCTTAAAAGATCTATCTAAGGTCTTAAAAAAACATTCCTCAAAAGATCCACACCGTGTCTATGGTCTAACATCCCTCAAAAGATCCACGCCTTGTCTAAGGTCTTAAAAAATATTCCTCAAAAGATCCACGCCTTGTCTAAGGCCTATAAAAATATTCCTTAAAAGATCCCCGCCTTGTCTAAGGCCTATAAAAAATATTCCTCAAAAGATCCTCGCCCTGTTTAAGGCCTTAAAAAATATTCCTCAAAAGATCCACGCCTTGTCTAAGGCCTATAAAAATATTCCTCAAAAGATCCACACCGTGTCTATGGTCTAACATCCCTCAAAAGATCCACGCCTTGTCTAAGGTCTTAAAAAATATTCCTCAAAAGATCCACGCCTTGTCTAAGGCCTATAAAAATATTCCTTAAAAGATCCCCGCCTTGTCTAAGGCCTATAAAAAATATTCCTCAAAAGATCCTCGCCCTGTTTAAGGCCTTAAAAAATATTCCTCAAAAGATCCACGCCTTGTCTAAGGCCTATAAAAATATTCCTCAAAAGATCCACGCCTTGTATAAGGCCTACAAAAAATATTCCTCAAAAGATCCACGCCTTGTCTAAGGCCTATAAAAATATTCCTCAAAAGACCCACGCCTTGTCTAAGGCCTATAAAAAAATGTTCCTCAAAAGATGCACGCCTTGTCTAAGGTCTTAAAAAGTATTCCTCAGAAGATGCACGCCTTGTCTATGGTCTTAAAAAGTATTCCTCAAAAGATGCACGCCTGGTCTAAGGTCTTAAAAAATATTCCTCAAAAGATCCTCACCTTGTCTAAGGTCTTAAAAAACATTCCTCAAAAGATCCACGACTTGTCCAAGGCCCATAAAAATATTCCTCAAAAGATCCACGCCTTGTCTAAGGCCTATAAAAATATTCCTCAAAAGATCCTCGCCTTGTCTAAGGCCTATAAAAAATATTCCTCAAAAGATCCACGCCTTGTCTAAGGCCTATAAAAATATTCCTCAAAAGACCCACGCCTTGTCTAAGGCCTATAAAAAAATATTCCTCAAAAGATCCACGCCTTGTTTAAGGTCTTAAAAAGTATTCCTTAGAAGATGCACGCCTTGTCTATGGTCTTAAAAAGTATTCCTCAAAAGATGCACGCCTTGTCTAAGGTCTTAAAAAATATTCCTCAAAAGATCCTCACCTTGTCTAAGGTCTTAAAAAACATTCCTCAAAAGATCCACGACTAGTCTAAGGTCTTAAAAAATATTCCTCAAAAGATCCACGCTTTTTCAAAGGTCTTAAAAAACATTCCTCAAAAGATCCACGCCTTGTCCAAGGCCCATAACAATATTCCTCAAAAGATCCACGCCTTGTCTAAAAAAATATTCTTTAAAAACTCCACGCCTTGTGTGGATCCTTGAAAAAATATTCTTTAATAAATCCACCCCTTGTGCTGAGAAATCCCTGTCTGAGGCCTATTAGAAATATTCTTTAAAAAAATCCCCGCCTTGTCTAAGGCCTATAAAAAATATTCTTTAAAAAAGCCACGATTTTATTGGTCTTTAATAATTTAAAATGCTCATTACCTACCTCATCTCAAAGGTAGATTATCCTCAATTTAACTTCGACAACAATAACAAAATCTTCAAATAAATTGCATTTAATTGGAATTTGCGGTGTATCTACAACGAATCAACAATGCTATTATTTTTGACATTTCCCAAACAAATTGCTATACATATTTCAAACATTATTGTTGTTGTCAGTTTTTTGTGTTGTTTTTTCTTGGTTATGCAAATATCGAAGCACTTTTAAATATTTCATTCAGCCTATATAAAATCATTTAAAAATAATTATATGCAATTAACATCTATAATTATTTTCAAGTGTCAACGCCACACTATACCGTACGGCAGCAACACACACACACAATCACACGCATTCACCCACTCACCCGCCAACGGATGACCGGATTAAATGTGGTGGAGGCGAGGGGGTAGAAGCGGCAAATATATTTCCGCTAATTGACGTCGCACAAAAAAAAAATCCTTAAAAATAATAACGGTCGATTGGTTGGTGTTAATGTGACATTATTTTTATAAAAAAAAAATATAACAACATACACACAGACGTACAAACAAATACCCTGTAATGATTGTAAAACAGCGCTACAGATGGTTTATCTACTGATGTTGATGACGATTATTTCGCTGAAGCCACAAAAACTACCGATCATTTATTTATTTATTTATTGATATAAATAAATTACAAGTGGTTGTAAAGTGTGAAGGGGCGGTGAGGGGGAAAGGATGTCAGAGCACACGGTGTTGGCACTTCATTACACATTGGGTGTGTATGTGTGGCTTAAGGGCTACTTGACCCAATCTCCTTTAATAAATGGAATATTTTGAAGGGCTCTATAAATTTTAAAGCGGATAAAGGACTTTGTGACTCACAGAGAAGCGTCAGAAGGGCTATTGAGGGTAATCAAATATAAATTCTTTAAAAATTTAAATTAAATGAAAAAAAATTAATAAAAACCTTGGCGCCTCTATTAAGCCTTGAAAAAATATTCTTTAAAAACCAGTGAGCGGAGCTGTATAGTCGGACGGGGCCGACCATATGATACCCTACACAACTTCCACGAAAATCTAACTTTCTGTGGTTCTATATTCTGATATTTGCACCCTCTTGACCGACTAGATGTCAACAAATATTTCTAATATTCACTATACGAGGGGTGTACTTGTCCAGATTCTCTTTACCGTGGGTTATGTTGTGATGTTGGGCTTTTGTTTTTGACCGAAATCAAAAACACAAAAAAATAGGATTTCGGTCCACTTCGGTCCCAAAATTGTTATCTGATCATCACCGAAAATTATAGGCGTTGTCGTTGACTATAACGGGAATCTCATGGAAAATTACAAAACCGATCCGCGCTATATTTCCGCCCTCTAATGTGGTAATGGGTTACTAAAGAATATATAAATAGGTAAGCACCTGTAAATATTTAAGTGCAACTCCCACATCCGAGTACATACATATAATTGGTATCAATTTAAAAAACACGCCTCTATTAGGCCTTGAAAAAATTTTCCATAAAAAAATTCAAGCCTGTACTAGGCCTTAAAAAAATATTCTTTAAAAAATCCACGCCTTGGATAGGCCTTAAAAAAACACGCCTCGGATAGGCCTTTTAATAAAAATCCACGCCTTGGATAGGCCTTGAAACAATATTCTTTAAAAAATCCACGCCTTGTATAGGCCTTGAAAAAATAAAAAATCCACGCCTTGTATAGGCCTTGAAAAAATATTCTTTAAAAAATCCACGCCTTGTCTAAGGCCTTGAAAAAATATTCTTTAAAAAATCCACGCCTTGGATAGGCCTTGAAAAAATATTCTTTAAAAAATCCACGCCTTGGATAGGCCTTGAAAAAATATTCTTTAAAAAATCCACGCCTTGGATAGGCCTTGAAAAAATATTCTTTAAAAAATCCACGCCTTGGATAGGCCTTTCCACGCCTTGGATAGGCCTTGAAAAAATATTCTTTAAAAAATCCACGCCTTGGATAGGCCTTGAAAAAATATTCTTTAAAAAATCCACGCCTTGGATAGGCCTTGAAAAAATATTCTTTAAAAAATCCACGCCTTGGATAGGCCTTGAAAAAATATTCTTTAAAAAATCCACGCCTTGGATAGGCCTTGAAAAAATATTCTTTAAAAAATCCACGCCTTGGATAGGCCTTGAAAAAATATTCTTTAAAAAATCCACGCCTTGGATAGGCCTTGAAAAAATATTCTTTAAAAAATCCACGCCTTGGATAGGCCTTGAAAAAATATTCTTTAAAAAATCCACGCCTTGGATAGGCCTTGAAAAAATATTCTTTAAAAAATCCACGCCTTGGATAGGCCTTGAAAAAATATTCTTTAAAAAATCCACGCCTTGGATAGGCCTTGAAAAAATATTCTTTAAAAAATCCACGCCTTGGATAGGCCTTGAAAAAATATTCTTTAAAAAATCCACGCCTTGGATAGGCCTTGAAAAAATATTCTTTAAAAAATACTCGCCTTGGATAGGCCTTGAAAAAATATTCTTTAAAAAATCCACGCCTTGGATAGGCCTTGAAAAAATATTCTTTAAAAAATCCACGCCTTGGATAGGCCTTGAAAAAATATTCTTTAAAAAATCCACGCCTTGTATAGGCCTTGAAAAAATATTCTTTAAAAAATCCTCGCCTTTGATAGGCCTTGAAAAAAAATATTCTTTAAAAAATCCACGCCTTGGATAGGCCTTGAAAAAATATTCTTTAAAAAATCCACGCCTTGGATAGGCCTTGAAAAAATATTCTTTAAAAAATCCACGCCTTGGATAGACCTTGAAAAAATATTCTTTAAAAAATCCACGCCTTGGATAGGGCTTGGAAAATATTCTTTAAATAATCCACGCCTTGGATAGGCCTTGGAAAAATATTCTTTAAAAAATCCACGCCTTGGAGAGGCCTTGAAAAAATATTCTTTAAAAAATCCACGCCTTTGATAGGCCTTGAAAAAATATTCTTTAAAAAATCCACGCCTTGGATAGGCCTTGAAAAATTATTCTTTAAAAAAGCCACTCCTTGTCTAAGTAGGCCTTGAAAAAATATTCTTTAAAAATCCACGCCTTGTCTAAGTAGGCCTTGAAAAAATATTCTTTAAAAAATCCTCGCCTTGGATAGGCCTTGAAAAAATATTCTTTAAAAAATCCACGCCTTGGATAGGCCTTGAAAAAATATTCTTTAAAAAATCCACGCCTTGGATAGGCCTTGAAAAAATATTCTTTAAAAAATCCACGCCTTGTGGTCTAAGGCCGTGGAAAAATATTCTTTAAAAATCCACGCCTTGTGGTCTAAGGCCGTGGAAAAATATTCTTTAAAAATCCACGCCTTATCGAAGGCCTGCAAAAAATATTCTTTAAAAATCCACGCCTTGTCTAAGGCTTGGAAAAATATTCTTTAAAATTCCACGCCTGCTC
>NW_026888855.1:0-11962 GCF_032173495.1 Musca vetustissima
TATTCATTCTGTTTGAAAAATAGCAATTTATGTACATATATGAAATATGTCACAAATTTTATATTAAATAATAAGAAAAAGCTAATAATAATTTTAAAATCATTTTTGAATTCCGTTCCCCGAAAAACTAGTATTTTGTCTAGTGTCATTTAAAGATTCATTCATTCATAAATTTTCACTTTAACTTCCATTCATTATTCATGAAATATTTAATTTCTTATTTCACTTTAACAATGACCTTCTTCTGCAATAACTAAGACAGAAAACAAAGTCTAACAGAAGGAAAAAAACAAACTGATGAAGCTGACACTCCCACCCCAAAAAAAGTTCTTGACCTAGAAAATGTATAATCTGTACAAAAGAAAAGAGAACAAACAGAAAAATAAAATGTAAAAAATAAAAAAACATAATGACGATGATGACGACACAACATTACCAGCCAGACAGGAAACTGTAGAAGAAAAACCAAGTGCAGGAAAATTAAAATTAAAACAAGAACGCCGCGACAGTACCAAGAAAAGCAACAACATTAAAATACCAAGAACAACAATAAAAAACCAAAGAGAAAATTAGTGCAAAGAACACCCGGCAAGTAGAGCAAACACCCACAACCAAAGGCACCCAAACTCATTTCTCAGCCAGTCAGCCAGCCATTCATTCATTCATTAGAGCCCTCAATACCGTTTCCTTTCCCCTTGATGGCTGGAAGCAAGAAGAACGAGAAAGAAAATAAAAACGAAAATTAAAGAAAAACAAAATTGAAACGTCTTCTCTCTGACTGTGCTTAAAAACTGGGTTAATAACTGAACTACAAAAAAAAAATCATTAAAAAGAGCCAGCCAAGAAAATGAGTAGAACAACAACAAGGACATTACATGGAATGACATTGCTGGGTGGTGAAACCCTTGAAGACGATGGCAATAAATTGGGACACCAACTGCTAGGCAGGCGGCTGGCTGTTAGATGAGTCGAAAAGTGCATAATCAGCAAATGAGGAAATGGAAAATGTGTGTGAATGCCAACAGTAGAAAGAAAATCTTGGTGTCCTACTCCTCCCCCACCCACATTTTGTAAAAGAAACCAACGTTGGTGACATACAACAGCGCGTGTTCTCTACATCTTAGATGCAAGGCATAACTTTTAAGAGCCAAGGACAAAGTTTTCCAAACAATTCGCTGTTTGTTTTCCTTAGTCTAGCCTCCTTGCAATCATTATTTATCCTTACCACATTACTATGGTGTGTAGGAGACGTTTTGGTGATGGTGGTGGTGAGGGTTTAATGGTGGTTTCGTATAATAACAGTTGGCGACGTTGTATTTTCTTTTAATTTCATTTAGCAAGGACTTTCATCTTTCCTCCTTTTTCATTGCCAGAGTATGTGGCGGACGTGAAACAGAGCAAAAACTGCAATCACGCTCATTGAAAGTTTCTTGTGGGAACCACACTCATTTCCATTAGAAGTATTTTTTTTTTTGCTTCTTTTTATACGATATTTATCTCAACTAAATGAGTGAATGAATGGCAGACCAGGCAAATAAAAAGGCGGGAAATTCATTGATGTCGCTATAAAGAAAAAGAAGCGCGAAAGGACTTTAATTTATATAGTAGTTGATGGAAATATGCAAGTAAATAGGTGATTGAATTCGGCCGGTTGAACATCTTATACCATCCACCACATGGTGTACATTCAAAATTCCTCAAGGGAACCCTTAAATCAGTCAGGACTTTTATATGGCGGCCATGTCAAAGCATTATGTGTTTGTTCGTAGTTTATGCTCTGAAAAAATAATGCCCAAATTATACACACTCTGGTTGGAAATTTGGGTTAGGAACTTCAACATACCGAAAATTAAACGGTTCAATTGTATAAGGGTTGTTTTGAAAAATTAACATAGATTGAATAATTTCTGAAATGAAGATTTATTGTCTCAAAGAATCTGATATTTGATTAAAAACTTGGTAATACTGAAAATCGGGAGGGACCAATACTCGGCTCTTTATATAGACGCAAAAATATGTTATTGCCACATTTCATGCAGCTAAAACCTTCAAAATACTGACAAAGGGTGTTACCCTTATATGGGGGTTATGTCAAAACATCAACCTACATTAATTATTTTCTGTATATATGAATGTCAGTCATCACGAACACTTTATACCAAATTGCAAATGCATTGGTGGGAAAATACAGCTAAAGCCTTCAAGGGGATGGTACGTTAAAATGAGAGCTATAACGAAACGGATAGGCTTCCGTTTACTATTTTTTGTTAGGAATATTTAATACCCCCAGAATACCGACAAATTAGGGTACCTTTATAAGACAAAAACAAGCGAAACGGTGTTGAGTTCGCCCTGGCCGATCTTTCTATACCCTCCACCATAGGTATACTGACATATACTTGCAATGAAAATATAGGGAACATACCAAAAAGTGAACCTATACCGATAATTCTACAAACCGATTTATATAAACCATAATGCAGACCAAATACAAATTTAAACAATTTTTAATGGGGATTTTTCCTAAATCCTGAAAACCCCAAAGCGTGGAGTATAACTAATAACGCATGGTAGAGTATAAAATCTTCAAACGACTGCAATTTAGATTGCTTAGATATATGAGGCTGTTCTTAAAGGGGAACCATATTGATTACATAGTGTAGGAATTAGCCAATATTTGGGATTATCATTATATGAGGGTCAATTTCGAACCCAATATTTTAGTTTTGTATCTCAATTCGTTCCTTCAAAAGGTATAATTATATGGGAGAGATTTTATTTAGAAGGCGGAATGATTACAACAGAAGGCTAAATCGTCTTAGAATTCCACGATTTGTAGGGTAAAAAATTACTATTCCAAGTAACGACTATCCCCCATACTATGGTAGAATAGAATGGTGGGGACAATCCCAACACATTTAATGTGAAGAAGGCGGTTATATGGCGGACTACCCCTAAGAGGGCGAATATTAATCATTTTTGGTAGGGAGATTTGTTACCATATACGACTACAAAATACCAAATTACAGCGAATACGATTGAAAAACGCGCTCAAGAACCCCAAAATACCGAAAATTGGAGGTGACCCTTATATGGGGGCTACCCGAAAAAATTGACCTATATTTATAATTTTTTGTGGGGAGATTTGCTACCCAATAATAACTCAAAGTACTAAATTACAGCCAAAACCCTCAAAATACTGAAAACTGAGGGTACCATTATATGTGGGCTACCAGAAAAAGTGGGCCTATATTTATAATATTTAGTGGTACCCAATAATAACCCAATGTACCAAATTTCAACGAATTCAATTGAAAAATGCGCTCAAGAGCTCCAAAACACGGAAAATTGGAGGATACCCCTATATGGGAGCTAGGCCTGAACGTGGGCCGATATAACCCATCTTCGAATTTGACCTGCCAGCAGACAAATGACGACTCAATGCAAAATTTTGGCGATCTATCTCAATTCGTTTAGAGGCTAGAGAGTACAACAGACGGACATGGCTATCTTAATAGAATTGTATGCTGATCAAAAATATATATACCTTATAGGGAACTGATTATTTCGATGAATTACAAACAGAAAAACACAATTAATATACCCTCCATACTATGGAGTAGGGTATAATGACGTGTGCAAAATGTTGTTAATTTTGCTGAAATCTTAAATTTTGCTAAAATCGGTTCAGATGTGGATATAGCTCACATAAATGTATATTTTCGTTCGATTTTCGTTTGCCAATGATAAACGAAACAACTAAATTTTGTCCGATTTACACGAAATTTCGCAAATGGTGTAGGATATCATATAGTCGACCCTGTCCGACATTTGTACTTTCCTTACGGATTTTATTTTTTGCCATCTCATTCTCTATTTTTACTATAGTCATTATTATGTAATAATATTTTTTATTGATATGATATATACATTTAAAAAGCATACAAATAAAAATATTTAAATGCATTTGTTTTTATTGGCAACACTTGGAAATATCACGTAAATTCAAATGTGAATGGAATTTAATAATTTACACATACACTGATTGTCAACTAAAACCGCAACAAGAAATCAATAAAAAATGCCTCCGATATGTTAATAAAATATCAATAATCAAAGCGGTATGGAGTTGTTAACATTTCAAAAAATCAGTATAAAAGTTATTAACGAATAATATTTTATTATCACTTAGAAAAATTGAAAATAAAAAACTACTAAAAATAAATAAAAAAAATCATTTATATTAAATTGAACCAGTTTGATCCGCATGCTTTGCAGGTCAATGAAATTTTAATGGAATGGCAGGGGAATGGAGTTATTTAATTGAAAATATTTATAGATATTAATATTTGAGACTTTACTGTGTGTGTAAATTTGCTGCTATTTAGTCAAATTATTTAAAATCTTGACTTTCAACAAAAATTTCGTTCTAATTTTTTCTTATGCATACTTCCCGAAACATACGTTGATCATTGATTATCGATAGCTTTCAAACGAAAAACTAGGCTGAGTTTTTCAATGTGGAAACTCCAGCCAAGCGTCTGTAACATTCCTATGGTAGCTTTTATTTTTTCCACCGTGTCGCAGCTGTCATAAAATTGATTGCTTTTGACTTTAATTCACTTCATAATAAATACCGTAACTAATAATTTCATCTGGCACTTTAGCAGATTACAAGCGGTATTTACGCAAAATATTCTAGAATTCAAAATAGCCAATCAATAGCCAGTAGTCGTCGGTCGCTTATGTGTTATCGAAGAAAATTGAACAGGTTCCGCTCATAGCTTGATCAATGCCAAAACGTCGACAAGAAAGAAAGAAAAAAAAAAGAAATAGAACGAACGTAAACGGCATACAACTTTGTATAGCTTTTGGCTATCGTATAATTAATGACCACAATTGGTAATTTTGACAGGAATTTATTTCGAATTTTGTTGGCAGTTAGTAAATTGCTGAAAGAGGGCCAAGAAGAAGAAGAAGATGATGAGGCATTATGACTATGGTATGTTGAAAATAAGATTTTGCGGAATTATACTTGAAGTTTCAGCATAATCATGTTTGGGGAAGGCAACTACCTGTTGCAGAGGCAATTTACTTGCCTCGCTCCATTATTGACAATCAATGAAGCAAATGCATTTGGTAACTGGTTTTGCGACATTTTGATAGAAGAATAATTTTAAATTAGAACAGGGTTATTTTATTTTTTTCTGAATAAAATGATTTTTAGTTTGTCATGACATTTTTCTATTTATAAAAAGCATTCCAACTATTTAAAGAAAATCTCATTCACTCCGTTTGAGAAATGAAGAGAAAATACCGAATGTTTTGAGTACCGTTATATGGGGGTTATACCAAAATATATACCCATATTGACAGTTTGTTGAAGAAAATTTGTTTTTTAGGTTCTTTTGGTGTTAAAATTTCGAATCAACAATTTTCAATATAGGCTTACGTTTTTATATAACTCCCATTTCGCGCTCAAGAACGGTACCACCCTATTTCGGTATTTTGAAGTCTTTGGCTGCATTTTCCCACCGCTATGAATGTAATTTGGTATAAAGGGTTCGTGGAGGTTGACATTAATATAGACAGGAAATGGCCAATATAGGTTCATGTTTTGACATAGCTCCATATAAGGGCAGCTCCCAATTGTCAGTATTTTTAAGGTTTTACCGGCATTTTTATACCCTCCACCATAGTATGGAGGGTATATTAATTTTGTTTTTCCATTTGTAACTCATCGAAATAATCATCTCAGACCCTATAAAGTATATATATTCTTGATCAGCGTAAAATTCTATGACGATATAGCCATGTCAGTCTGTCTGTTGTAATCACTCTAGCGTCTAAATAAATGGAGATACATCGCCAAAATTTGGCATAGAGTCGTCTTTCGTCTGCAGGCAGGTCAAGTTCGAAGATGGGATTTATCGATCCACGTTTAGGCATAGCTCCCATATAACAGTACCCCCCAATTTTCGGTATTTTGGGGTTCTTGAGCGTGGTTTTCAACCGAATACGCTGAACTTTGGTACATTGAGTTCTTATTAGGTACTAAGAGTCTCCACAAAAAATTACAAATATAGGTCCACTTTTTCTGGTAGCCCCCATATAACGGTACCTCCTAATTTTCAGTATTTTGGCGATTTTGATCGTATTTTTCTGCAGATTTAGCTGTAATTTAATATTTTGAGTTCTTTATAGGTCCCTAAACTCTCCACAAAAAATTATGAATATAGGTCCATTTTTTCGGATAGTCCCCATATAAGGGTACCCCCAATTTTCGGTATTTTGGGGTTCTTGAGCGCGTTTTTCAACCGAATTTGTTGCAAATTGGTATTTTGTTGTCGTATATGGTACCAAATCTCCCTACCAAAAATTATTAATATTCGCCCCCATTTTGGGGTATTCCCCATATAACCCCCTTTTTATATTAAAATGGTTATCTGATTTGCTCTGCGTTTTGAATTTGGTTTTAAGACTCTGATGTAATCATTTCACCTGCGAAGGATATCGAGATAAAATACTAGAACGTTAGGTTCGATAATGAACTATATATGAACTATAACCCGTATTTAGACCTAGCCCCTGTGTGGGAGGTACCAGAATGAGTGGACCGATATTCCCCATCTTCGAACTTGAACTGAGTTTGGAAGAAATAATAAGATGACCAAAGTTTGGATGAAATCAAAATTTTCTGGAACAAATTTGGTCCAAAGAAACATGGGGTCTAGAACCATTTTAACCGTGTCAAAGTGTATACACCCTCATTATCCATAAATTCTTAATGGACAATTATACCCTCAATTGTCCATTGAAAATTTCTGAAATTTGTTTTATAGTTTACATTGTGGTTTACATAACCGGTTTGTGGAAATGTCGATATAGGTCCACTTTTTGGTATTTTCCCTATATTTTAATTTCAAGTACCTGTCAGTATATCTATGGTGGAGGGTATCCAAAGTTCGGCCCGGCCGAACTTAACGCTTTTTCACTTGTATAGGTTCTTTTGGTGTTAAAATTTCGTATCAACAATTTTCAATAGAGGCTTGCGTTTTAGTAAAACTTCCACATAACGGTACCATCCAATTTCGGTATTTTGAAGTCTTTGGCTGCATTTTCCCACCGTTATGGATGTAATTTGGTATAAAGGGTTCGTGGAGGTTGGCATTAATATAGACAGGAAATGACAAATATAGGTTCATGTTTTGACATAGCTCCATATAAGGGCAGCTCCCAATTGTCAGTATTTTTAAGGTTTTACCGGCATTTTCCATTTTAGTGTGGCATTCCGTCATATTGGAGGGCAAAACATATTTTTTTTTTTTTGCGAAAAATTATCTATTATGGTCCTAGTTTTTATACAGCCCTCACATAATAGACTCGGCCCATTTCCAATTTTATTAAGTTTTTGATCGAATTTTCTCACCGAAGTGACTAACATTTTTTATCGGATTTGTGGTGAAAATTTTTTCTTTCCAGAAATTATTCAATATAGGTTAATATTTTAAAACAACCCCCTATAATGTCCCGTTTAATTTCCGATATGTTGAAGATACTTCTCCAAGTTTCCAATCAGATTGTTTATAATTTGGACGTCGTTTTTCCAGAGCATGAACTACCAACTATCACATAATGCTATGTGATAGTCTCCATATATAAGACCCGACCGATTTAAGAAATTTTGAATGGAGGGTAAAAAGTTTGGCCGGACAGAACTTAGCCACGTATTTATTAGTTTTTATTAATAATTCAATATTGATATTTTTCCTATTGAGCCTAAAATCGTATTTTTAAAACTTGGAAACATTGTATAATTCGAAGTTGCATTCCTTAATATCGGTATAATTTCTCATGAATATATCTATGTATATTTTCATCATTATTTTAAATTAACTAATTCCTTTAATTATCTTCTTCTTTTCAGTTGTTTCCAATTAACGGATATATGTTGGCTGCGGATATATTGCACTGATTTTGCCACAAATTGTTCATCAGTCAGTCAATCATAGATTGTTTATAATTTGCAGGTAACGTTATTTGTTGCAGATACAAACATCTGACTAGAACTCGTAATGAACGATTGTGATAAAATTCTTTAGATTCAACGGAAATTACACCGTTTTTTAAAATGGTGACTCGTTCTATCAGGGGTTTCATTTAATTCATTGAGCGAACCGCTTGATTCCTCCTCAGTAAGGAGAACAAATAACTCGCATGGACTAAGTCAAACATATTCTGATAAGGGTGTAATTGGCTAAACTTTTCTCATTAGAAATGCTTTAAATTTTTCCTCATTTGAAACAGAGCTTTGCAGAACATTTGACCCATAAATGAATATACAACCAGATTTTAAATACACATGACAATTTATACCGAACTAATTTAAAAGTATGCCGGCTAAACGTCATTATAGTTTTTTACATACATGCTTTGCATTTGCAACCTGCTGGCGATTATCTAAAATTCGTATCAAGTGAAATATTTTTTGTTCGTTTGTTGTTTTTTTTTTTGCAATTTTCAATTTCCCGATCCTACCTATAATTTAGATATGGATCTAATGTTTGTCAAGTTGATATGAAATGTTTTTTTTTTTTCATAATGCCACACTGACTGATTGCAGAATAAGAAGACATTTCTTTGATATAAGGATTTGCATGCCGCTCTCAATGGGTGGAAATCTAGATCAACAAATAATGTGTTGGCATGGTTTGGAGATTAATGGAGGTGGCTATGATGAACATGATTGAAACGTGTGATATAATAAAAAAATAACAAGTTTCTTGGCCGGTATGTGGTGTGGTCTAAATAGATAAACTAGCTATATTTTTGCATAACCAATAAAAGAAAACATTTTTCAGATGTAAAAGTGATAGCATGAGGGTACTGATGTGGTGCTTAAAAAATTTCGGTCCAATATAAAATTTTTATTTTTGTGAAGCAAAAAAAAATTGTTGGGTAATATAGGGCCTATTGACAACAATACTTTAGAAAACTATAACTTTGTGAGGCCCGAAGAATATGTAACGCCGCGTAATAGTGGTCCTAGACCGACCTTTTACTATAAGGGTCGTCATAGCTCCACTAGCTGAGTCGGTCTAGACATTTGTGTCCGTCCGTCTGCCCGTAATTTGTAAACTCTATACAGGTGACAGTTATTGACCAATCGCCACGAAATTTTGAATGTAGGATGGGTTCAGGCCAAGGATGCCCCTTTTGGTAATGATCGGTTAATATTTAGGGAATGAAATGGACCACAAACTTTGATCCGAACATGACGAATATTTACACAGAGAAAGCGGTCTGACCATGGAATAACCATGAATGTTTTGATGAAAATCGGTTTATATTTAATGGGTCAAACTTTTGTGTGAAAATAAGCGTATATATTTACTCCTGAAGATGATAGACCCGAGAAGTTGGACAGTTATGGACCAATCGCCACGAATTTTTGAATGTAGGATGGGTTCAGGCCAAGGATACCCCTTTTGGTAATGATCGGTTAATTTAGGGGATGAAGTGGACCACAATGGACCGCATCTATGTATTTTGATTAGTATTAGCATTACAACACTAGGGGGCGTAAATTACGCGTTGAAAACAAATAAATTTTGCTTCATGTTCCGGTTAAGGTCAAGATTGACGTCTATAATTTTCGTTAGTGATCGGATGATATTTAGGGGATGAAATGGAACGAAAACTTTTATACCCTACACCATAAGGAGAGTGTATATTAAATTTGTCATTCCGTTTGCAACACCTCGAAATATACAACTGAGACACCGTTTGTCTGTCAGCCCGTCTTTTGAAATCACGATAAAGATCGCTATATTAAGTATAGGGCTCTGAAAATTGTCAAAGATATTCCTTGGATTCCTAGGATTTTTGGGATTGCAAATGGGATAAATCGGTCCAAGTTTTGTTGTAGTCCCCATATAATGGTACACCCCAATATTCGGTAATTTGCCATTCGATTTCCCTGTAATTTGCCATTTTGGTTTCTCATGACCTAAGTTTAAGGATAGCCGTGATATGAAGACATTAATATTGACTTTGGACACGGTTTTCAACCGAATTGGCTGCAATTTGATATTTTGTATTCTCATTGGCTGTTAAATCTCACTTACAAAAAATATCAAAATTGATCTCCATATAACGGTAGCCTCAATATTAGATATTTTGAGAATTGAAATCACCTTTTTCCTCACGTATTTGTATACCCTTCACCACACGGTGGTACAGGGTATTATGTCTTTGTGCATATGTTTGTAACAGGCAAAAATGATCGAGATAGACCCATGGTTCCTTTTGAGAATACGCATAGAATCACTTTCTAAGTCGATTTATGCATGTCCGTCAGTCCGTCCGTCCGTCTGTCCGTCTGTCTGTCGATGTTAAATTGTAAACAAAGTACAGGTCGCATTTATGATCCGAATTGGATGAAATTTGGCACAGGTCACTTATTCGGCCCAAGGACGAACCCTATTGAAATTGGGAAAAATCGGTTCAGATTTAGATATAGCTCCCATATATATATTTAACCGATTTAATGTAAACGGTCCCTATATATCTTTCATTTTGCACGAAATTTGGTACAGGCTAATCATTTAGGTCTATAATGATGTCTGCCAAGTTTCGTGAAATCGGTCCAGATTTAGATATAGCTCCCATATATAGTTTCGTCCGATTTCAGGTAAATGGTGCCCCAAAGTCCCTATATATCTTTTAATTTGCACGAAATTTGGCATAACGTACTGAATTAAGCCTAGAGTGATTTCTGCCAAGTTTCGGGAAAATCGGTCCAGATTTAGATATAGCTCCCATATATAGGTTCGTCCGATTTCATGTAAATGGTGCCCCAAAGTCCCTATATATCTTTTAATTTGCACGAAATTTGGCATAACGTACTGAATTAAGCCTAGAGTGATTTCTGCCAAGTTTAGAGAAAATCGGTCCAGATTTAGATATAGCTCCCATATATAGTTTCGTCCGATTTCATGTAAATGGTGCCCCAAAGTCCCTATATATCATTCGATTTCCACGAAATTTGGCATAACGTACTGAATTGAGCCTAGAATGATGTCTGCCAAGTTTCATGAAAATCGGTCCTGATTTAGATATATCTCCCATATATAGTTTCGTCCGATTTCATGTAAATGGTGCCCCAAAGTCCCTATATATCTTTCGATTTGCACGAAATTTGGTACAGCCTATTCATTTTGGTCTAGAATGATGTATGTAAAGTTTCGTGGAAATCGGTTCAGATTCAGATATAGCTCCGATTTCATGTAAATGGTACCCCAAAGTCCCTATATATCTTTCGATTTGCACGAAATTTGGCATAACGTACTTAATTGAGCCTAGAAGGATGTCTGCCAAGTTTTATGAAAATCAGTCCAGATTTCTATATAGCTCCCACTTATATAGCTCCCACTTATAGTTTCGTCCGATTTCATGTAAATGGTGCCCCAAAGTCCCTATATATCTTTCGATTTGCACGAAATTTGGTACAGCCTAATCACTTAAGTCTAGAATGATGTATGTAAAGTTTTGTGAAAATCGGTCCAGATTTAGATATAGCTCCCATATATAGTTTCGTCCGATTTCATGTAAATGGTACCCCAAAGTCCCTATATATCTTTCGATTTGCACGAAATTTGGCATAACGTACTGAATTGAGCCTAGATTGATGTCTGCGTTGTTTCGTGAAATCGGTCCACATTTAGATATAGCTCCATTTTATTATAGTTTGATTTTAAGTACTTGACGCACCAAGGAACCAATAGGAACAAAACGTTCTGAAATTAGTATAACGTATCCTGTGACAAGTTTGTTTGAAATCGCTTAATATTTGGGCCGATTTCAAGTAAATTGCGCATCAAACTCCTCATGTTAGTCAGTTTGACATCAAATTTTGCACAACGTACAAAATTGAGCATAGAATTATGTAGTTTCGTTTTCT
>NW_026888856.1:0-120666 GCF_032173495.1 Musca vetustissima
TTGTTGTAACACATGACAGTAGTAAATTTTGTCGCGTATCAAAAACAAAAATCAATTGTCATGTTGTATGTCAATGACGGAAGCATTTCTGGCCAATTTGTGTATGTGTCTGTCTTGGAGTCAGATTTTTTTGCGATTTTCGCAATTTTATTTAGAGTTGCCAAAATGATCAAATTGTTTTCAAGGCCTATATAAGGCATGGATTTCTTAAAGAATATTTTTTCAAGGCCTACAAGAGGCGTGGATTTCTTAAAGAATATTTTTTCAAGGCCTACAAGAGGCGTGGATTTCTTAAAGAATATTTTTTCAAGGCCTACAAGAGGCGGGGATTTCTTAAAGAATATTTTTTCAAGGCCTACAAGAGGCGTGGATTTCTTAAAGAATATTTTTTCAATTCCTACAAGAGGCGTGGATTTCTTAAAGAATATTTTTTCAGAGGCCTACAAGAGGCGTGGATTTCTTAAAGAATATTTTTTCAAGGCCTACAAGAGGCGTGGATTTCTTAAAGAATATCTTTTCAAGGCCTACAAGAGGCGTGGATTTCTTAAAGAAGATTTTTTCAAGGCCTACAAGAGGCGTGGATTTCTTAAAGAAGATTTTTTCAAGGCCTACAAGAGGCGTGGATTTCTTAAAGAAGATTTTTTCAAGGCCTACAAGAGGCGTGGATTTCTTAAAGAAGATTTTTTCAAGGCCTACAAGAGGCGTGGATTTCTTAAAGAAGATTTTTTCAAGGCCTACAAGAGGCGTGGATTTCTTAAAGAATATTTTTTCAAGGCCTATATAAGGCGTGGATTTCTTAAAGAATATTTTTTCAAGGCCTATATAAGGCGTGGATTTCTTAAAGAATATTTTTTCAAGGCCTACAAGAGGCGTGGATTTCTTAAAGAATATTTTTTCAAGGCCTACAAGAGGCGTGGATTTTTTAAAGAATATTTTTTTAAGGCCTACAAGAGGCGTGGATTTCTTAAAGAATATTTTTTCAAGGCCTAAAAGAGACGTGGATTTCTTAAAGAATATTTTTTCAAGGCCTACAAGAGGCGTGGATTTCTTAAAGAATAGTTTTCCAAGGCCTATATAAGGCGTGGATTTCTTAAAGAATATTTTTTCAAGGCCTATATAAGGCGTGGATTTTTTAAAGAATATTTTTTCAAGGCCTATATAAGGCGTGGATTTTTTAAAGAATATTTTTTCAAGGCCTATATAAGGCGTGGATTTTTTAAAGAATTTTTTTCTCAAGGCCTATATAAGGCGTGGATTTTTTAAAGAATATTTTTCTCAAGGCCTATATAAGGTGTGGATTTCTTAAAGAATATTTTTTCAAGGACTATATAAGGCATGGGTTTCTTAAAGAAAAATTTTTCAGGACCTTGAAGTTTTTTACAAAATCCAAATGGCAACACTTTGCCATTGCCTTGCCTCTCCCCTGTATTGCCTATCCAGCTTCCTTAATTCAGCCAAAAGAACAAAAAAAAAAAATCCAAAACAATTGCAGGCCTCCAAAAATGTTGCCATTTTTTTGGTTTGCCAAAAAAATGAGTTCCACGAGACTGTTTACTTTGTTGTTGTTGCTGTTGAATTTCATACTGGCCATTGTATGAGGAGGTTTAGTTTATGAATCGAAATGATTATTGTTGCCGTTGTTTTGTGTTTTGGTTTTGTTTTTTTTTTCTACTTCTTGATAAATGTTAAGGTTAATCTTTATGGTAAAGTTGTGTGTTTTCCATACACAGCCAGCCATTCAGCTAACAAGTTAACCAGCCAGTCCGCTTTGGCTGCCAACTTGTCGTCTGTCCTGGTTTGGTTTGGTTTGGTATTTCAGCGTATTTGTTTTATTTTCCATCTTAAATAATAGGCTTATATATTTAAAAAAAGATAAAAATCAGGTTAACGAGAGGTTTAATGTAAATAAATTTTGTCCCACCTCGGTGGTGGCTGCAGCAGCAACATTAACCAAAAAAAAAAAAAAAACAACAAAAGCGAACAGAGAAACTAACGCTTTACGTTTTGGATTTTTTATTAGGTTTTTGGTTACAACTTGATGTTTTAGTTTTTTAGGGGTTCAAGAAAAAAAATCAAGGACTTTTGGGAAATATTATTTCCGCATTCATAGAGAAGGAATTTTTAATTTGTGGAGAGATTTTAATGATAGCAGGAAAAAACACCTGGCAAGAATTTCAAATAATTTTCAATGTGCGGTAGGTACAATATTTAAAAAATATGTCTGAATACCTGATAGGTCTTAAAAAAAATCTTAAAAAAAATAATCTGATAGTCTTTCATAAAATTTATAAAAAAAAATCTGAATATCCTTGACAAAACCATTATTAAAAATTCACGCTTGTGGTCCTTATAGTACTTTATAATTTAAAAATAAACTTTGAAAATGTATATTTGAAACATCCACGCTTGTGGTCCTGATAATCCTTGAAAAAAAAAATCATTAAAAAATCCATGGTTCTGATACTGATAATCCTTAAAAAAATCAGCGTTTGTGATCCTGATAAGCCCTGCAAAAATCTTGTGAATGAATAATTCTCGTTTTTAGTTTTAGTAATACTTAAACAAATTATTGTCCTGCATAGCCTTAGAAAAATATATTTAAATATCCATGTTTGTGATCCTGAAAATGCATTAAAAATCCACACTTGTGATAATACTTAGAAAACATTTATTTAAAAATCCTGTTAGTCCTTCAAATAATTTCTTTAAAAATTTATTGATAATCCATTAAAATGTCTATTAAGAAATCCTCGATTATGGTCCTTGAAATCCTTGAAAAAATAAATATAAAAATTCACATTTGTGGTCCTGATAATCTTTGAAAAAATCTGTTTAAAAATTGGGGTCCTGAAAAAAATCCTCGCCTGATTATCCTTTACAAGTCAATTTGAAAATATTTTGTTGAATTAAAAAAAATAAGATAGGAAATTATTCCATATCCTTTTGTCAACATGTTTTATGTCGTTGATACTGCCAATGCATCATTATAACCTACCGTCGAACCACATCGTAAATGTCATATTTTTTTTTAAACCGGTACATGGGGTTTAGTGTCCGCACACCATCTTCATTCATAAATTGTAATTTTATGATGGAGATAATTATGACGATGTAACATTTCATCCATACAATGTAAGATTTTTTTATTTATGGCCAGTGGCTGCCATTGTAACTGTGCTTGATCATGAATGAAAATTGAACACGTATAAAGGCATATAGGAATTATAAGAACAACATAAATTGAAGAATGTTCCAATAAATTCTTACCATAAACAATGATAAATATTGAAAACACAAATAGAACAAAAAATTTCAAATTGTAGGTAGGATTTTTATGGCTCTATTACGAACCGTAGGCACTGTAATTTGACACGCCGAGTTCCTGGAAGCTAAATAAATATTTTCAAACAATTGTTAATAAGGTCATTGTTTCGGTATAGTCCATGAAAATCTTAAACGCAATTTGACATCTAACCGCATTGTCGAACTGAAGTCCCTCTAATTTGGCGCTATAGGTTGCTGAAGCTGGAAATATCTTTTCAGAAGGATATTTGAGGATGACAGCCCCTGGGGAATATATTAAGGACCCAATACGGATAATGTTTTGATTGTAACTCCAAGGTTCATGAAGAAAAAGCTTTGTACAGGGTTATTCATTTCGTTATTTCAAAAGTAGGGAACTGAAATTCGACATCTGTCAAACAAAATTGTCGTATTTGGGGTTCTGAGAATCCACAAGTAATATAAGAGATGCCATTACATCCATATAGGTTTGTGATTTTAAATAGAGCCCTCAATGACATTAAATAGATATTCGTATGTTTTCATCGCCCTGTCAAAACTTGTTGGCCAACATTTGATTTAGAAACCAGTAAAGAAAGTAGTAAAATCGGACTGGGCCGACTATATAATACCCTTCACCACTTTGCATATATTCTACATATGTATCCTACCAGACGTCGCCTTTTCGAAGGAATATTGACATCAAATTGGAGGAACTTAAATCTAAATCTAAACCGATTTTCTCGAAACTTAACACACGAGCTATGATAGGGACAGATATCCATCTCAAAGACACGAAAAGTCCCATGAACATGCAGAACAACATCAAGTGTAAATAAAAATACAGAAAAAACACAAAATTAAAAGTGATTGTTAGAAATACATTTTACAGTTATAGAAACTTCAGTACATTGTACATAATTGTGTGCCGGTCGGCCAAACTTTGTGTCTTTAGTGCACAATTTACATTAAATCGGACGAAAATATATGTGGGAGTTAAATCTAAATCGGAAGCGATTTTCACGAAACTTAGCACACTCGGACAAAAATATATACAGAAGCTATATCTAAATCTAAATCTGACCCGATTTTCTCGAATTTTGGCACACCTCATTCTAGACTCAAATGAGTACGTCATGCCAAATTTCGCGCATATCGAAAGATATGTAGGGACTTTGGAGCACCATTTACATTAAATCGGATGAAAATATAAATGGGAGCTAAATCTAAATCGGAAGCGATTATCACGAAACTTAGCACACACCATTCTGGACCTAATTCAGTACCCTATGCCATATTTGGTGCAAATCGAAAGATATGTAGGGACTTTGGTGCCCCATTTACCTTAAATCGGACGAAACTATATACGGGAGCTATATCTAAATCTGATCCGATTTTCAATAGAGTTCGTCCTTGGGTCAAATAAGTGAGCTGTGCCAAATTTCATCCAAATCGGATCATAAATGCGACCTGTGCATTGTTTACAATTTAACATCTAAAGACGGACGGACAGACTGACGGACATGTATAAATAATATTTAAAATATATATAAATTTATTTAAATAATAATAATAATAATAATAAAAATAATATTTAAAAAAATCCACGCCCATAAAAATTATATTTAATTTATATAAAAATAATATTTAAAAAAATCCACGCCCATAAAAATTATATTTAATTTATATAAAAATAATATTTAAAAAAATCCACGCCCATAAAAATTATATTTAATTTATATAAAAATAATATTTAAAAAAATCCACGCCTATAAAAATATTCTTTAAAAAATCCACGCCTATAAAAATATTCTTTAAAAAATCCACGCCTATAAAAATATTATTTAAAAAATTCCACGCCTATAAAAATATTATTTAAAAAATTCCACGCCCATAAAAGTTATATTTAATTTGTATAAAAATAATATTTAAAAAAACTAAGCCTATAAAAATATTATTTAAAAAATTCCACGCCCATAAAAATTATATTTAAAAAAAAACTAAGCCTATAAAAATATTATTTAAAAAATTCCACGCCCATAAAAATTATATTTAAAAAAACTAAGCCTATAAAAATAATATTTAAAAATCTCCACGCCTATAAAAATATTATTTAAAAAAATCCACACCTATAAAAAATGTTATTTTAAATAATTCCACGCCTATAAAAATATTATTTAAAAAATTCCACGCCTATAAAAATATTATTTAAAAAATCCACGCCTATAAAAATATTATTTAAAAAAATCCACGCCTATAAAAATAATATTTAAAAAATCCACGCCTATAAAAATAATACTTAAAAAATTCCACGCCTATAAAAATATTATTTAAAAAATTCCACGCCTATAAAATATTATATAACAAATTCCACACCTATAATAATAGTATTATAAAAAAATCCACGCCTATAAAAATATTATTTAAAAAATTCCACGCCTATAAAAATATTATTTAAAAAATTCCACGCCTATAAAAATATTATTTAAAAAATTCCACGCCTATAAAAATATTATTTAAAAAATTCCACGCCTATAAAAATATTATTTAAAAAATTCCACGCCTATAAAAATATTATTTAAAAAATTCCACGCCTATAAAAATATTATTTAAAAAATTCCACGCCTATAAAAATATTATTTAAAAAATTCCACGCCTATAAAAATATTATTTAAAAAATTCCACGCCCATAAAAATATTATATAAAAAATTCCACGCCTATAAAAATATTATTTAAAAAATTCCACGCCTATAAAAATATTAATTAAAAAATTCCACGCCTATAGAAATATTATTTAAAAAATTCCATGGCTATAAAAATATTAATTAAAAAATTCCACGCCTATAAAAATATTAATTAAAAAATTACACGCTTATAAAAATATTATTTAAAAAATTCCACGCCTATTAAAATAATATTTAAAAAAATCCACGCCTATAAAAATAATATTTAAAAAAAATCCACGCCTATAAAAATATTAATTAAAAAATTACACGCTTATAAAAATATTATTTAAAAAATTCCATGCCTATAAAAATATTATTTAAAAAATTCCATGCCTATAAAAATAATATTTAAAAATAATCCACGCCTATAAAAAATATTTAAAAAATCCACGCCTATGAAAAAATATTTAAAAAAATCCACGCCTATAAAAATATTAATTAAAAAATTACACGCATATAAAAATATTAATTAAAAAATTACACGCTTATAAAAATATTATTTAAAAAATTCCACGCCTATTAAAATAATATTTAAAAAAATCCACGCCCATAAAAATAATATTTAAAAAAATCCACGCCTATAAAAATATTAATTAAAAAATTACACGCATATAAAAATATTAATTAAAAAATTACACGCTTATAAAAATATTATTTAAAAAATTCCACGCCTATTAAAATAATATTTAAAAAAATCCACGCCTATAAAAATATTAATTAAAAAATTACACGCATATAAAAATATTAATTAAAAAATTACACGCTTATAAAAATATTATTTAAAAAATTCCACGCCTATTAAAATAATATTTAAAAAAATCCACGCCTATAAAAATATTATTTAAAAAATTCCACGCCCATAAAAATATTATATAAAAAATTCCACGCCTATAAAAATATTATTTAAAAAATTCCACGCCTATAAAAATATTAATTAAAAAATTCCACGCCTATAGAAATATTATTTAAAAAATTCCACGGCTATAAAAATATTAATTAAAAAATTCCACGCCTATAAAAATATTAATTAAAAAATTACACGCTTATAAAAATATTATTTAAAAAATTCCACGCCTATTAAAATAATATTTAAAATAATCCACGCCTATAAAAATAATATTTAAAAAAAATCCACGCCTATAAAAATATTAATTAAAAAAATCCACGCCTATAAAAATAATATTTAAAAAAAATCCACGCCTATAAAAATATTAATTAAAAAATTACACGCATATAAAAATATTAATTAAAAAATTACACGCTTATAAAAATATTATTTAAAAAATTCCATGCCTATAAAAATAATATTTAAAAAAATCCAAGCCTATAAAAAATATTTAAAAAATCCACGCCTATGAAAAAATATTTAAAAAAATCCACGCCTATAAAGAAATATTTAAAAAAATCCACGCCTATTAAAAATGATATTTGATAAAAATCCACTCCTATTAAATATCATATTTAACAAAATCCAAGCCTATTAAAAATGATATTTAAAACAATAATCAATGCCTATAAAAATATTTACAAAATAAAATCCACGCCCATAAAAAATAATAATTTTTGTCAAAATCCAAGCCTATAAAAAATGATATTTGGAAAAAATCCACTCATATCAAAAATAATATTTTTAAAAAATCTAATTTAAAAAACCATGCCTAAAATAATAAAATTAAAAAGTTCAAAGTCTATAAAATAAATTAAAAAAATGCGCCTATAAAACAAAACAAAATCCAAGCCTTGGGTAAAATTGAAAATCAAAACCAAACTTTTGGAAATAATTTAAAAAATCCAAGGTTTGAAAAAATCACATAAAATGTATGCCTATGGAAAAATACATTTAAAAATTCTACGTCTACTAAACATTTTAAATAGCCTTATATTAATCCAAATTATTTATCTGTTTTAATTATTATTTATAATTTTTTTAACAAATATTTTTCTTATTTTTTCTTTCAGGTAAGCCTCTAAAATTTCTTTAGAAAATATGAAGACATCTATCATATTTCATACAACGTAGGACAATAGGTCTGGTAAGCTCTAAACTCATTAAAGTGACTAGTTAATTTCTTATCGAAAAGAAATTGAAATTCCGCTCATAAATATGTATGTCACACAAAAAATTAAATATATACACACATTTCCATTATGCCGCCATTGACATCCACATCAATGTCAAATATCTTTATGTCTCATTAACGAAGTTATTTTTCTGAGACTTTAAAATTCCATTTCCTTCTTCTTCTTCGCGTCTCCGCCATTTTCCAATGAAAAGCGAAAACAATCAGTGTCAACATCCCTGATAATTATCAACATCACCGGTGTCATTTTAGTTTAGCTGACTTTTAGAGGCTTTGCTTGCCATTGGGGTGCATGATTGGAAGCCACTCTCTTCATCTATCGAGACTTGCTATCATTATCGTTGTCATCATTATCATCATCGACATCATAAATACTTTGTTGCCATTTTCTGCAAAAAATAATAAATCTAATTCCAAAAGCTATTGTTGCTGTTGCATGTTTGTTGTTGTTTGTTTTTACTTTCACTAAAAATGTCACATTGACAGCTCTTTAAAGTTTTCCATCATTATGGTTGGTTTTTTAGTTTTCGTTTTATTTATTTTCTTCCTTTGTGTATTTTTTTTTTGTTTAGCTATTTTTTCTATTTCCTTTTCTCCTCACACACCAAAAAAATCCTCATTGTTTTAAACGTTTTGACAGCAGTATTTTCCCAGTAATTTTTGTGTAGTAGTTGTTGTTGTTGACAATCATCGATCTTCATCTCTAAGACATAGAGTTTAAATTGTTGTCAAAGTCAGTATTTGACACTGACTGCCAAACAGCAAACCAACCAATCAGCCATGCAACACCCCTTCCGACCAACCCCCCATTCGACCAACCATCATACCGCCACCATCTACATACCCATTTATCATTCGATTGATTGACCAAAAACAATAATTTTGTCTTTTTTTTTTTTTTTTTTTTTGTTGTGGCATTCCGTCAATTTTCGTTTTCATTTTCAATTTTTTCCGATTTTCTATTTCATCAGAAATGCAGAAAAAAATATGGCTTTTCCATCACCAATTTTCTTGTGTGTGTGTAACGGTTCGTTTGCCAACAGCAGCGGCGACAACTATTTACAATTAGAGTGTACTTGCCGTTGCTGCTGCTGCTAGGGGGCTAGATAGCTTGAACGATTGAGTGAATGTTCCGCCACAGTTTGAGTTTGTTTTTGTGACATTCAAGGTTCATTGGCATTATGAGATTTACGACCATCATTACAAAATAAAAACGTTCACAATTTTTTTTACACTGAACAAATAAAAGTGTTGTTATGTTCCACCGGACCGAATTTTTATAACCTCTACCATTAGGGGCACAATTCAATATACCTAAAATCAATAGGATAGATACCTACGAAGTTTGAAAAATTGGTAGATTAGGACCTACCAATACACCGGGAATGACGAGTGACCTTTGCATGGAGTCTATGTGGGAACATGGACTTTTATTGGAAATGCTCTGTGAGAATGTTGTGTACTCACCAAGGTCCCCGTAATCCAAATTACAGCCACTTCGTAATACTAAAATATAGTCGCTTCGGTTGGAGAATAGACCTAGGGGTTGGACTTTTATATTGAATCTCTACCCAAATGTCAACTGATATCATTCTTTGTAGGAAGATTCGGTTGAAGAATTAAATTATCAAAATTTTTAGAGTACCGGTATATGGAGGCAACATGAAAAGTCTACCAATATTAATAATTTTTGATAGGGAAATTTTGTATGTAATGAGAACTTAAATACCCAATTAAAGTTGAAAAACATATAAATAAAAAGCCAAAATACGGAAAATCTGACCAAAATAGAAGACCAATATTTATAATTTTTGGTCGGGAGATTTGGTATCCAATAAGGTTTAAATATACTAAATTACAGCTACTCCTGTTGAAAAACGTGTTCAAAATCCACCAAATACCAAAAGTCGGAAGTTACCGTTATAAAAGGGACACCTGAAAAGTGGACCGATATTGCCAAATTTCTATAAGAAAGGTGTAAAATCTTCTTAGGCGTAATTTTTGGTAAGAAGATTTTCTATCCAAAGAGAAATCAAAATACCAATTTACAGCTACTTCGGTTGAAGAACGCATTACAAATTCACAAAATACTGAAAATAGGGGGTTACCTTATATATAAATGATTTCTGTAGGAAAATTTTCTTCATAATGAAAACCCAAAATACCAAATTGTAGCTACTTCGGTAGAAAAACTTATCCAAAATTCCTAAATCGGGAGTATCGTTATATAGGCGCTATACATAAATGTCAACCGATATTCATAATTTTAATTACGCCAACTCGATTTAAAAACTTGTCCTAAGTCCTCAAAATATCGAAAATTTGGTGTACCGATGTATGAGGGTTATACCTTAATGTGGACCGATATTAAAAAAAAATCTGTTAGTAGGAAACCAGACCGAGGCCAGCCAGAGGTAAATAGCCACTTGTCCAATATTATCTGTTCGGAATAATTTATTTTAAGTCATCGAAGTTGTTATAAGGTATTATATACCTCCATCGCTGAATGATGTGGTCAGCCATGTATAAAATGCCACGGTTACGTCAGTATTGCCACGTTCCTATTTCTTACTTATGGGGGTAACAATTATTACGAGCGATGCCAATCGATGCTCATTATTTTGGTCAAGAATGTTCGTTTGTCAAGGCTTGCCACGATTCAAGACATCAATAAGTGAATTTGAGGAGAACCGATTTTCCGATTTTAATCCTCAGCTCTTTCCTATGGGGTTCTTGTATGAGTTAAGTGCTTATATACCTCTTAGTGTCCTCTTCCGCATTCCTTTTCCACGATAGTTTGTGGTCGAGGATTGTCAGCTTTTTGCTTCTAGTGATAAGTTTTAGGGCATTCCAACTATAAGATGGGCAGACGGAAATTTGGAATATTCTTCTCCCAGAAAAAAACGCAATTTTTGTTTTCGCGGGGTTCGTTAACTTGTGCCCAATTTGATTGAGTTGATAAGACACCCTGCATTATGTCAAATATGGTCGGCAAATTTTTGCCACTGATCAACAGGACTTTATCACCAGAAGCCACAACAGAGACTTCACCCTCCTTTGGAATAGTTCCACTTATTCAAAAACCTTGTTATAGCTTCCGAATCCCAGCTGTTGTGGGAGTACTTATCCTGGTATCTAAATCGCTAATCGTCCTGTTACATTCCTAAGCTAGAGTACTTATCCAGGTCTCTAAATCGACGAACTTACTCCATCCTAAGGGGAAATCCGCCGCTACAGTGGTTTTCTAGCATTCCATCAATCCATTCTCTTGGAATTATGGACATATCTGCACATTCAAGTGCGGAATAGATGGCTTCACATTGTTGAAAGCTCTGTTTTCAATATCGAGGAACGCAGTTAAGGTAAAACTGTAATTATCCATGTTCTTCTCAGTGATTCCAACCACTACATCTTGGGCAGTATTCACTGATTTGCCTTTCATGAATGCATGTTTGGAGTTACTGTCTTGTTTAGATGGAGGTACTGATCTTGTCCCAATTTCAAGGTTCTCGTGTCTTAAATAGAAGGGAAGATAGGCTAATCGGTATGTGACTCAGTTTCTCTGCTTATGTGATGAATGTTACATTTACCTCCATCCATGGACTCAGACAAGCCTCAACAATTCCTTTCGGTGTGTCGAATACTAGATCTGGTGCATGCTGCAGTATGGTTGGTATTATGCCGTCTGTTCCTGGGGATTTTTTGGGTTCAAAGCTATTTATTGTCCATACCAAAATGTATCAGACCCTTTATCAGCACATTCTCTTCCTCGGTTCCATAAAAATCCGAGCAGCCATTGTAAAAGATCGAAAATCTTTCTCAATGCTTCTGTTTACTCGAATAGTTCGAATATAATCCAAAAGGGAGCATTTTTCCGATATGCACCAGTCCCAGACTCCAGCGTCTTATATCATCCCAGGAGAGTTTCAGTTATCTCGCGCTTTAAAATCCTTTGCCATTTTGACTTATCAAGATCGTCTTCCAAGCGTTCGTCTTACAAGCTTTCTGCTTTATTCTATGAATAGGAATCAGGAATAATATCATCCTATGATCCGAAAGGAAGTAGCATTTTCCGATACCCTCCAGTTCCTGATTTCACAGTCGTTCATATTCGAATGTGCTATGTCGACGACTTCAACACCCTTTCTATTCATGAACGTCGAAGTATTGCGTCCCCATTGCATATCCCTAGATTAAATTTGAGTATAAAATCGAATATGTATATCTGCTTCCCCCGTGGAAGCGATAAAGGTTCCTTTAATGCTTATGCTGTACTCTAAGATTTAGAATCTGAAAGAATATCTGCCTACGAATACGAAGTTTTTTCCAATACCCTCCAGATTCTAACTCCACAGTTGTTGATATTCATGAGGGTTACGTCAATGACTTCATCTCCCACTCTATTCACGAACATCGGAGCGTTGCCTCTATTGCATATCCTAAAATTATATTTAATTATAAAATCGAATCTGCACTCACATCATGCGCGACGCCATTGATATCACAGCCCAGGACCAGGTAACCAATATCACTTATTTGCACCAGTAGGTAACACACCTCTGTTCCGAGTGTAGCGGCTGCCTCTCCAGTTTCTGATTCCATTCTTGAGAGTTCTGTCTGTCGGGTATTATATTTCCTAGTACTTTTTCTGAGAGTCCCTCCAATAAGGCTTCTGTTTTTTTTGTATATCATCTAATGATACAAAAAGGATGCTTTTTCCGATACCCTTCATTTTCTGTCTCTGGAGTCGTTGATATCCATGAGTTACGTCAATGACTTTACCTCCCGTTCCATTCATGAATGTCGGGGCTATTGCATATATCCTAAGATTTTATTTGAGTATAAAATCGAATATGGACTCACCTCGTGTGCGTCGGCATTGGCAGCACATCCAAGAACCAGGTCATTTGCACCAGTGGGTCAGGTGTCTCCATAAATAGGAAGAACGTCTTTATGTTCGCCTTTCGAGAGTTCCTATAAAAAACATTTTACTACATGAGCAGGAATCTGATAGAATATCATCCCATAATCCGAAAAGGAGCATTCTGCGATACCATCCTGATTCTGACTCATGAGTCGCTCATATTCGCAAGCGGTACAGTGCATAACTCCACCTATCATTCTATTCATGAATGTCGAACAATGAGTCTAGGACCAACCAGGTCATAAATTCCATTTAATTATAAAATGAATATGGAGACATCTCGGGATACCAATGTCACTCATCTTCTCCAGGAGATTGTACACTTTTGTTCCGGATGGGTCAGCTCAAAGGGTAGGTAGATTGAGGAAAGAACAAGAGGTCCCTTGTTTCCTCTTTCAAGCCCAACTGATGTCATATATCCGTGGCTGTTTCGATATAGATTCATTTTTATATTGCCCCTTTTTCTGAGTGTTTCTATCTTCCCAATGTCAATTTCCATTTGAACTTCTAAGGCCATGTGAAACTATTTTTTTATTGCAAATCTGATTGTCAATCTCGTTGACAAGCTCTCATTGATTTTTTTTTTTCATTTTTTCGAAAATGAAAGTGTATTTATGGACAATTATCATGTTTTCCTCGTAAATATATTTTTGTTTTGGTTCGGCACCCAAAACCGTTTAAATGTTGACAAAAAACTACCTCTCAACTTTCGTTTAACAAAATTTCAAGTTGAATGCTGTTGTCGCTTTTTTGGTTTTTGTTCGCCCCGACAATTTCCACAGAAACCCAAACCAACGAACTTTCGGTTGGTCGGGGATTTTTTTTTTGTTTTTTGATAAATTACTGTTAAAAATTATGTCCCAAAGCGTTGACATTTAATGATTGATTTGACACACAAGGGCATCATGACAATAAGACGAGAGCAGCATCAACATCAAAGTTGTGAGATAGGCAGCTGGGTTTAGTTCACCGAAGCGACACACAAATCTTAGCAGCATCTCCACAACAAAGCACCGGTAAGCCATAACTCTTGCAACAATGAAATTGTCAGCAGCTTGTTATTGGCTCATAATGGCAACACCGATTAACTGACAGTCATTGCAGTGCAGTTGCATGCCAGCCAGCCAGTCAGCTAACCATTCCGCCACCCAGCCATGGCAATTGGTTTGTTGGTTGGTTGGGGAGATTTCTTCATGGGGCCAAAGTCGTTAAATGTTTTGTTACAGCCATCATTTTTTTCGGCGGGGTAATTTAATATTTATGAGGCATTTTTCCCTTTTTTTGATGGAAAAAAATATCCGCAAGATTACCCGCCTGCTCTTCAAAAGGTCTACGAAAAAAAAATAAAATCGAAAATCTTGCCATAACCCTAACTGAAGAAGGTTATCTTTTGTGACATGGCTCAATATTTCCATTGAGATTTTATTGAGAAAAATTTACATAGCCTGCTTGCTGCCTCTGAGATTTCCAATAACAAGGAGCGTGTGAACGAAAAAAATCTCCCAACTCCTCATCGGTATAAAAGATAAGCAATTGAGGTTATAAAAAATATTTCCCAAAAAAAAAAAACATATTTTTGGCAAAAATTCTACCTTACCATATAAGGCTGCAGATTTTTATCGATATATTTCCAATTAATTTTCATTTCATTTGTCAAAATCATTTAAGCAAAAAAACAAAAGTAAAAGTCGTTGTCGCAACCTCCAAAAGATTCGCATCGATTTGACCAACAACAATAGAGACAATATGTGGTTTGGTTTCTTTCTACACCAACCAGCCAGCCACTGAACCTTGAAAATGAAAGTGAAATGAAGTGCGCAATAACGGCGGAATACGTGCAGCATCCATAGTAACATCGTCTGTCTTAGTTGGTCAGATCGTAAGCCTTCGACAAGGGAAAACCACCTGCAAGTACTTTGACTTGCTCTGCTGCACACAAATATGAATTGAAAGTACGACAAGTCACGAGTGGTTGGTAGTAGGAAATGCGGAGTGGCTGCAGGCTGAGCTGCATACATGAGAAGCAGACAGGTGGAAGGCTTTTTTTAACTTTTGTTTTACAGGTGGTGATCCTGAAATGGTGGGAAATTGGTTTAATAAAGACCTGTGGTCTATATTTAACCAAGAAACCCGATGTCTCCATTAAGCCAAAAACTCAGCCCAATTGCACAGTCCAATTGTTATGAAGAGGTCTCTATATAGTCCAATTGGCCTGTATAGATACCAGAGGCATAAATAGGTCTCTATATTGCCCAATTGGCCTGTATATATACCAGAGATCTCTATGTACCCCAATTGAACTGTATAGATACCAGAGTTCTATATACAGCCCAATTGGCATGTGTAAATACCAGAGGCCTCTATATATAGCCCAATTGGCCTTTATAAATACCAGAGGTCTCTATGTAGCATAATTGGTCTGTATAGATACCAGAGGTCTCTATATAGCCCAGTTGGCCTGGATAGATACAAGAGGTCTCTATATATGAATTATTGACCTGTATAGATACCGAAGTCTTTATACAGCTCAATTGGCCAGAGGTTTCTTTGAAGACCTATATAAAGTAAAATAAATGCTCCTTTCTTGACTTTCTCTTCAGTTGTTCAGTTTCTCCCTTAGTATTTCTATACCCTCCCCTCTGCGGTGGATATTCAAAATTGATCGCCCGATAAAAAACCCCAAATATCAAATTATGAACATTCCAAAACCTGTCCTGAAATGTGTATCAGTTTGGATATATAGTTGAGAGGAAGGTCTGCCACCCAAAGAAAGGTATCCGAATGGTGTTTTTTTAAAAGATGTGATGCCAATTGGCCACGTGATCTTGTGATTTAACACTTTCTGACTTCTTTGCTTGGAACCTCTGGAAAGAGAGGGTCTACACCAACTGTCCCTGGTCGATTCCGTCATCACATGACCTGTTTTGCTGAGAGAGCTGTGAACACTTGTGTCGAAGTGCTTCCTCCACGAAGAACTTCTGAAGGATTTGTTTCTGCCGTTTTTCAAAGATCCAATCGACAAATATTATTGATAACATTATTTGCTAAAGGAAATATTATCGATAACAATATTTTCTCTAAGAAAAATAATCGATAACAATAATTCCTATAGAGAATTTCATCGATAACAATGTTTTCCAAATAAAAATATTTTCGATTAAAATATTTTCTGTAAAAAATATTATCGATAACAATATTTTTATTTGAAAATGTTATCGATAACGAAACTATTATTGATAACATTTTCTATAGAAAATATTATCGATGACATTATTTTCTATAGAAATATTGTTATTGATAATTTTTTCTTATCGATTACATTATTTTAGATAGAGAATTTCATCGATAACAATATTTTCTGCGATAGGTATTATCGGTAACTATATTTTTAGAAAAATATCGATAACAATATTTTCTGAAAAAAAAATATTATCGATAACAATATTTTCTGAAAAAAATATTATCGATAACAATATATTCTTTTAAAAATATTATCGAAAACAATATTTTCCATAGAAAATATTATCGATAAAAATATGTTTATATCAAATATTATCGATAACAATATAAATTATCGACAACAATATTTTTTGAAAAAAATATTATCGATAACAATATTTTCTAAAAAAAATATTATCGAAAAAATAATATCGATAACAATATTTTCCATAGAAAATATTATCGATAAAAATATGTTTATATCAAATATTATCGATAACAATATGAATTATCGATAATCATAGCAATATTATAAAAATATTTTTAGAAAATATGTCTGTATAAAAAAATTATAAAAGTTCTGAAAAAATATTTCTATAGAAAATATTTCGATATTTTCTGAAGATATGTTTATCAATATTTTCAACAGAAAATATTTTTATCGATAATATTTGCAACAGAAAATATTTCTATCGATAATATTTACATAGAAAATATTAGTATCGATAATATTTACATAGAAAATATTAGTATCGATAATATTTTCGATATTTCTATAGAATATTTTTTATAGAAACAATATTATTTATAGAAAATAGTATCGATAACAATATTTTCTGTAGCAAATATTACTACTAAGAATATTTTCTATAGGAAAAATCCAGAACATATTATCGATAATAATAATTATGTTTTCGATAACTGTATTCGTTACAAAAAATTGTGCTAATAAAAATATTTAGTACAGATATCATTATCGATAATTAAAATATTCAATGAAATGCTGTAAATATTTTCGATAACAAAATTTTCCATTGAAAATATTACCGATAACCGTATTTTCTATAGCAAATATCAATAACAATGTTTTCTATTTGTAAGATTGTCGATAACAAAATTTTCTATATTTAATATTGTCGATAATAAAAATTTCCACGGAAAATATTATCGATAACAATATTATTCGCATAAAATTATACCGATAGTATTTAATAATATCACCGATAACAACGTACAAAATTCCCTTAGACGACCTTTTTTAATATTATTTCGATAACAAAATGTTCTATTGAAAGAATTATTGATAATATGTTTTCTTAAAGCAAATATTATTGATAAACAAAATCTCCTATAGAAAATTGTACAAATACCAAGTTCTCCAAAAGAAAATATTATCGATAACAATATTTTCTTTAAAAATAATTATCGATAACGATGTCTTCTCTTCAAAAATATTTGTCTATTTGAAATATTGTCGGTATTTTTTTTTCAATTGTTGTTGTATTTTTCCTGAAATAGATTTCCATCAATATTTGAAATATTTTCCCATAAAATTGACAAGCCATTTCATGCATCCGAAAAAAACCAAAACAAAGGAGAACTGCTCCTTCTCCTCCCCAATGGGGGTTCTCTCCATCAACATGCCATTCGCCCATTCCATGCGTTCCCAGTCTTGCCAAATGAAAGTGAATGTTTGCGGGATTTCCTACATTACAACAATATTGGTTTGGTTTTAACATGTTAACGGGAGAAGGGGGGAGCATTCGCAACCCCTGCTACACCATAAACACATGTGTATATGTATGGAGGTATGTATGCACGTATATACTCATATATGTCGCTACAATTGATGTTAAATTGTTAACGAAAAAACAAAAGAGCGCCAAACACGATTGTCTTTTGCGAAAACCTCCAAACTCCCGTATCGAACCAATATCGAACTTACCCCTCACCTTCCAACCCCTTTAAGAGACGAACCTGGTACACGATTGCTAATAATGCTGCTGGATACATTGTCACCACATGTGTTTTGGTGAGTGTGTGTGTTTGTGAGTTGGCTTACAACAGATCTCTGTGGAGTGGCAAGTGCAGTCTCGGAGACACACACTCATACACACATATATCTCCACATGACCGAACCATTACTGCTAAATGATGCTGTCTGCATGTAGCTCGTTTCTCATTGCGGACCACAATTGATCAGCCCAGGTTTACTGTGGTTGTTATTGTTGTTGGTTTTATCGATTTTATATTGTTGTTTTAGTATTTTTTGGGGGGTTTACCAGCAGTTCGTTCATGTGAATGAAGTGGAGAAGTGAACTGAACCTGGGCCACTACAAAATGTTGAATGGGTAGTTCATATGAATGGTGGTTGGTTGCTCAATGTCTGGCTTTTTGGTGGGGCTTACTCACCACTTGCATATGCAGGCTAAGTGACTGACTGGCTGGCTGACTGTCGGACTAACTGGCTGCCTGATCGATTGGTTGCTTGTTGGCTTTTTTTCGGCTGATTGCTATTAATGGTAATGTAATGAATTTCACTGCTGTTTTCGGGATGTTGGTTCCCTTCCCTCTTTTGGTTGGTCGGGACCCTTTGGAGACCCCCACCGCAACCAACTACTTACTGGTCCTGCTTCATGAAATGGAAAGTTAAACGGCATTAAAGGTTGTTCGTCGCAACTGGTGCTGCTGATTGGTGGAGGTCTTTTGGTGTTGCCATAGGTCCACATCGTTCGATCGTTGGTTAACTTGACTTCTCAGGATTGTAAGTCATTTTTATGCCACAGTTCGGAAATCGAACATTTTTGAAGAGGGTATATGAGTAGGTCTGTATGTGTGACTTATTGTTATTTCAGCTGGTAGTTCAATTTGCTTTACGGCTGTCCTTGCCAAGACTTTGTTGTTGTTGTTGTCGATTTTTTTTTTCCATACCTCACCATATCGCCAAAGCGTGTGATTGTCTCATGTTGTTGAAGCGCGTCAATATCGATGCCGCTTAATACCCGGTTGCTGCTGCCACACTTGCATCGGTTTTTTCTTAGTCCGTTTGTTTTTGTCTTCTCTTTTTGTTTTTGTTGCCCCCAGTGTGGGCTTTAGATTAATTTATTTATTTATTCCTTTTTAATATGAACCGCCACAACCGCTGTTGTTGTTGTAACCACTTCTTGACTATGAATATTTCAATTGAAGTTTTTTCGATCGCCTGGCTGGCTGGTTGGCTGTTGAAGTGATGTGTCATGCAACACTGTAGTGCTCAGAGCTCCTTTTGTCAATCGGATGAACTTTCGTAATGGTGGTGTTTCCCTTTCATTGACAAACAAAAGTGAATGATGATGATGCAAAGCGTTGCGGTTTTTTCACTACTACTTGAATCATTGTTCTTGTTGTAGTAGTTTTTTTTTCAAAATAGCCTGGGAAATAATGACAAAGTGTAGCTGTTCACGGTAGTGAGATTGTATTTTTTAATGTCAGGATATTTATTTTTAATTAAAAAATAACCGAGGGATAATGAGATTCCAATATGGCATAATGATGAGCTCACGAGAAAGAAGAACAAGAAAAACAAACCTGGCTAAAACCAGCCGGACCGAACTTCGTATACCCCCCACAGCATGATGGATGTCGTTCAAAATTCCTTTATCGTTCGGGAGCTTTATATAGGGACTATATTATCTTTCGAGGGCAGTGTGTTTCGAAAACTGGATTTTCAAAATACAGAAAATTAAGCAAGACTTTTTTAAGGAGACTACTTAAAAACCTGAACCTAAGTTTAATAATCCTTAAAGAAATTTTTATTCACCAGGAATTCGATATGATAAATTACATTCAAGTTGGAGGGAATGTGTCTAAAAATTTTAAAATATAGAATAGTTGTGTTTTTTTAATGAACCTAAAAATCATAAAAAAATCTCTAAAAACCAGGAATAACAAATTATAACCTCTTCGGTGAAAAATGTCTACCTTAAACATAGCAAAAAAAAATGGCCCTAAGTCGAAAATGTTCTTTCTAACAAAGACAAATACTCCAAAATTCTGTGACTGTAATCATTTCGATGGTCAAGAGCTTCAAAATTTCAAAAATGTAGCGGAGACATTATGTAGGTCCTATATTGAATTTTTTTCTGCAGAGAACGACCCAAGGACTCTAATCACATCCACTTCTAAGAGAATATTTTGTTGAAACCTATCGATGATTTTCCGAACCCTCAAATATCATGGAATGACAAATGATGCCAATACCAAAAATGAGGCTGGACAGTTTTGTAGGGGCTAATGTAATGAGGCCTTTATATTGAAGTTATGTCAAAGCTGTATTGCATATATTCTACAAAGATATTGTTTACACTTCATCCACCCGAAATGCTAATTTAATAGCTCTTACAAAAAAGGTTCGGTTAAATCTTTAAAAGGATCGATAAATGGAGACCATTATGCTATATCAAAACCGCTCCTATATCTATATTTTTCTGCGGAGATGTTTTTCGCCATCCAAGAATCTGGAATGCAAAATAAAGGCAAAATTTAGTTAATACCTTAAATATGCAAAAAAGGGGCCGATTTTCTGAACCCTCAAAAATCCCGTAATGCCCAGTGATGCCTTCTATAGGAGAACTCTGCTAAAAATACCGAGAGTGCAATAAGGCCTTTATACAAGAGTTATGTCAAGACATGGGCATATATTGAAAATGTTCTGCAAAGATATTGGTCACCCTTCAGGAAGCCGACATGCTAAGTTAATACACTTTGGATTGGAAAATGTGGCTCAAATTTTGCATATGCCGAAAATGGAGCAACAAGGACCGCATTCAATACAAAACGTCCTAAGTGTAATTTAAATTTATGTGCAAAATGTCAAAGCTGTATCTGCATATGTCTAGATTTCAATAGGCAGGCGGGCCGGCATAGCTAAATCGACATAGAAACCGCTCAAGGCTGTAAGCGAAAAACTTATATTTTCTGAAACCCTAATGGAAAAATACGAATGATGTTTAATCACGCAATTTTGATAATTTTTTCAAGAGATAATAAGGGTCGAAAAGATATAGGTTGCTTCACCAAACCCAAATCCGGACATAAAAATTGAATTGTCATCTCTCACAATCTATTCACGGTAACAGTTGATCGAAGCACGTTCTGCCAAAATGTAAGGTCCAATATCCTCTCACCGGATCATAAACTGTCACGATGAGGATGGGTAGACTTCTTGGCAATCAATCTTCGATTTTCCGAGCACCACATTCGAAGATTTAGCTAACCGTAGCCTCCAAAATATGAATATATTTTATGGGTCAAGACATTTTTTTGCGAGCCACAAACGCCAAAATATTGCTTTTAGGCATAGCCATCGAGTTGGAAATGATCTCATCAGTTAAGTTGATTTCTTCCCTATATCGAAATGCCGAGACCGAAATGGATCTCATCAGTCAAGACGTTTTTTCCTCTTGTCCAGATGCGACAATTTGTTGGGGAAGTCACCGTGGTGAAAATAGTCCTTAGCAGTCATGATATTTTCTATTCGAAGTCGGAAGCGATAATTTAGCTTGTTGTCGAAGCACCTGAGGTAGGATTGGACATTATCAGTACAGAAATTTCCCGATCAATTCTTAGGAACCAAGTCTTTATAGTCAATACCAGTGTTCGCCGAGGTGATTTTTTATTTATTTTATTTTATTTATTTTATTTTTTTTATTTTTTTTTTATTTTTTTTTTATTTTTTTTTTTGAAGTAAAAGCGACCATTTTTCTGTTGACGTTGCACCCAAGGTAGAAATGGACCTTCAGTTAAATTGCTTAAATTATAAATCTTGAATCTCTTAAACTTTGTAAGCCTTATGAACCAAGATTCTTTGTCAATGAACGACCGGTCGCTTGGTTCTTGTGAAAACTGAACTTGATAAGCCTTCTGAACCAAAACTTAATGTAAACTATGTTAAGCTATTTAAGAAATGCCTGGGGTTTCCTTTAAACATTGCAATATTTCCACATGTTCTTGACGGACATGATCGTGTTTTATTGTTCACATTACTAACTTGTTCCAGCTCAGCTCGATTTTGCTCTCCAATGTCAGTATTGCAATCCGACAAGTTGATCTACTATGACGACCATAACGGTAATGAGTTATGAATGTAGTAAAGTCGGACGGGCAGACTATATGATCCCCTTCACCACTTTGGATATAAAGAAAAGATGCATCCTGACAGACGTCGCATTTTTGAAGGGCCATTAACATGAAATTGGGTGAACTAAAATATGTGATCTATATCTAAATGTGAGCCAAGTGAGATCAATCCATAAAAATATCATTCTGCAACCTATACTTCAATCGGAGGATAATATATATGGGAGTTATATTAAAATCTGAACCGATTTCAACGAAACTTTCTGTTATACTAACTTCAGTACGTTGGCAAAAATTTGTGTCAATTTGGCGTTAAATCGGACAAAAATATATATACATAGAAGCTATATCAAAATCTGAATCGATTTCAATGAGACTTGGCAGAAATAAACTACAGTTCATTGTACAAAATTGTGTGGCAATCGGACACACAAATGCACAATTTACATAAAATCGGAAGAAAATATATATGGGAGCTATATCTAAATCTGGGCCGATTTCCCGGAAACTCAACACATATCATTCTAGACCTAATTTATTACGCTATGCCAAATTTCGTGCAAATCGAAATATATATACTGTGGTGCACCATTTACATTAAATCGGACGAAAATGTATATATGGGAGCTATATCTAAATCTGGACCGATTTTCAGGAAACTTAACACACATTATTGTAGACTTAATTCATTACGCTATGCCAAATTTCGTGCAAGTCGAAAGATAAATAGGGACTTTGGTACACCATTTACATTAAATCGGACGAAAATATGTATGGGAGCTATATCTAAATCTGGACCGATTTTCAGGAAACTTAACACACATCATTCTAGACCTAATTAAGTACGCTGTGCCAAATTTCGTGCAACTGGAAAGATATATGGGGACTTTTGTACACCATTTACATTAAATCGGAATAAATATATATGGGAGCTATATCTAAATCTGAACAAATTTTCAGGAAACTTAACACACATCATTCTAGACCTAATTCATTACGCTATGCCAAATTTCGTGCAAATCGAAATATATGTGGGGACTTTAGTACACCATTTACATTAAATCGGACTAAAATATATATTGGAGCTATATCTAAATCTGAAACGATTTTTCCCAATTTCAATAGGGTACGTCCTTGGGACAAGTAAGTGAGCTGTGGCAAATTTCATCCAAATCGGATCATAAATGCGACCTGTACTTTATTTACAATTTAACATCAACAGACGGACGGACGGACATGAATAAATCGACTCATGGTTCTCAAAAGGAACCATGGGTCTATCTCGATTCCTTTTGTCTGTTACAAACATATGCACAAAGACATAATACCCTGTACCGCAGTGTGGTGAAGGGTATAAAAAGGAAGAAAGAAGAAGGATGAAATTTAGTATTTCGGAACTTTGGAGGTTGTCTAGCCTCCAAAGTTCAAAATAATTGTCACGCTTAATGTTCGCTTTGTTCCAGGCCCTAGCCTAATTTTCTAACTATAATGTCTTCCAGAGCCGCTTTATTCTGACATTAACTACCTATGGTAATTCCCTGATCGATTTAAGGTATTTTCATTATCCTCATAGAGGAGGGTATACAAGTTCGATTCGGATAAACCTAGATATGTTTTTACCCTGGTATAGCCCGCATATAAATACCCTGATCGATTGAATGAATTTTGATTATCCTCACAGTGGAGGGTATAGAAATTCGCTGCAGATAATCTTAGTTCCTTTTTACTTCTTAGTAATCTCACAATTTCTACTTGTCAATTGCCAACGAATAAAAGCTTCAAAGTGACAGCTACCGATATACCGTGTAAGCCAAAAATCCTTTATATTAAACATATCACGAAAATAATGCGTCATAAATTCACTTTCGCTTCTTATGAAGATAATTATGGTCTTCTGTATCTCCTAATTTCCCTTTCGTGATATTTTCTTTCCAAAGAAGAAAAAATCTACCTGTTACAACAATAACTCAGAAAATAAAAAAAAATCATCGTTTTTCTGTGGTGGGTCACTTTCTGTTAAACACCCCACCCTGATGCCAGAAAAACGAACGATCTTCATCATTATTTTCACATAAATATGTCGGTGATATAAACCTGTTGCAAACAAACATTCAACAAAACTTCCATCCCAAAGGCGTTGGATTTGGCCACCACCGAACCTGTCACCCACTTGCCCACCGCCACCACCAGCAGTAGCATAGGAAACTTGATGCGCTACAGTTGAGTTCATTATCTTAACATTGTTGAAACTTCTTTCTTCTTTTTTCGCCTGTTGGCGAATGATAAATTTGTCAGTCGTTAATTTTTTGCGAACTTTCTTTCTTCCTCGTCCACGAGCAGCAACATCATCATAATAAGCGTGTGAATCTTTAATTTAAGAATTGCTGTTGGTCATATTTTAACAGCTATGACTGGCTGACTGCTGCCGGGTCGGTTTGGTTTGGCAGGCAAATAATCACCGATATCATTGCTGGTGTTGTTTTACATTTTTGTTTATAAGGTAATCTGGAAGAAACAAAAAACCGAACACCCGAACCGAAAGAAATATATGCGAATTATTTATTTTACTTGTTTACTTCTCGCCTTTTTATCACCCAAAATGTCTGGAGGAAGAAGTAGAATTGGAAATTTTTGGTGGAGGGGCACCACCAACCAACCATGCCAAAAAATTAGCAACCAAATTATTCCAACAACAACAAAAGCGAAACATCAACATGCTTCCATTTGTTTTGTTTTCTGGTTCTCTGACTATTTATCGGTCTGTATGTCTGTCTGCCAGTCCGTCTATCTGTCTGTCTGTCCTTCCGTTCCGTCATTCATCCACCACAAATAGTAGGTCATGGTTTTCACGGTTTTACGCTTTTATTTTCAATTGACTACATTGTAGGTTTTGTTGTTGATGGAGTTCTGTTTTTGTTGGCGGCAACAAACGTTACCTACCAACCAACAATGATGATCGGTTGGTTGGTCGGTCGTTAGGTTTGGTTCGCCTGTTCAACTGGCTCTTTGGCTGCTGCTGCTATCTGGCTGGGTATCGCGTCAATGGTGGCGTTCGGCGCCTTAACTTCTTGTGTCCATGTAACAAATGCAACAGCAACAACAATTGAAAGCGAAATTTTTGTCGGTTTTTAACAAGAATCTTTTTGGGTTGAATGTCTTTGTTGCAGTTGTACTGCATGCATCAGGTTTCAGGTTGTAATTCACTTTTTTCCACAATGCCAGGAGGAAGCTAGGGAACAAGAGAGGGAGGAGAATGGGGAACAGATTAACTTTCTTCCATGTCTTTATAAAGGAATTTTCTTTAAGTAGATGCACGATTTTTCAATGTACTTATCGTATTTTTAAAGAAAATGTTATCGATAACAAAATTCTGAAATATTGTTATCGATAAAAAATTTGTATAGGAGATATTGCTACGTATTTTTAAATAAAAAATGTTGTTATCGATAACAAAATTCTAAAATATTAGAAATATTGCTACTGGTTTTTGCATCATATTTGATTATCGATATACTTATACTAAAAATATCCACAATAATAGTTTCTTATGGAAAATTTAGTTATCGACAATATTATCTAAAAAAGTCAGTTATAGTTTTATGTTATATATTGTTATCGGTCACAATTTCCATAGAAATAATTATTATCGGTAATTGATTTCGTGACATTTTTTTTATCGATATTGTGATTTGTATACAAAATATTGTTATTGTCGATATCTTATTTAGAAAATGTTGTTATCGATAATATTTTGTATAGAACATATTGTAATATTTTTGTTGAAAAAATCCAAAAAAATTTTTGATGTTATCGATAATCATTTTTGTATAAAAATTTTGTTATCGATATTTATTTTCTAATATTTTCTATTCTTAATTCTGTTCTCGATAATATTTTCTATAGAAAATATTGTTATCGATAATATTTTCTATAGAAAATATTGTTATCGGTGATAGTTTCTATTTTTGTATAAAAATTTTGTCATCGATAATTTTTTTCTAATATTTTCTATTCTTAATTCTGTTATCGATAATATTTTCTGTAGAAAATATTGTTATCGATATTATTTTCTACAGAAAATATTATTACCGATGTTATTTTCTACTGAAAATTTTGTTATCGATGATATTTTCTATAGAAAATATTGTTATCGATGTTATTTTCTATGGAAACTATTGTTATCGATGATATTTTGTACAGAAAATTCTGTTATCGATAATATTTTCTTAAGAAAATTTTGTTGCCGATAATTTTTTCTATAGAAAATGCTATTATCGGTAATATATATAATTATTATATATTCTATATCAAATTTTCTGTTATCGATAATATTATCTATGAAAAATGCGATTATCGATATTGTTTTATAAAAAAAGGACAGTTGGCGATAAATGTTTATCAAATATTTTTATAGAAAATGTTGTTACCGATAACATTTTGTATAGAAAATGTTATCGAGAATATTTTCTGTAGAAAATGTTGTTTTCGATAATATTTACTATAGCAATAATAAATCGATGAATTTTTATCGACAATTTGTATATTAAATGTCGTTATCGATATTGTGTTATAAAAATATTATATATAGTTATCGATAGCATTTCATAAAACATACATACATATACATACATATGAATATCATACATATGAATATCGATATTGTTTGCAAATATTGTTATCGATGATATTTATTACCGAATATATCGCTATCAATGGTATTTGCAATAGCAAATATTGCCGTCGATAATATTTCCAAAATAAAAATATATTTTACATTTCGATATAATTTACTCAAAGAAACGTCGTTATCGATATGTTCTATAGATAACATCGCTACCGATAATATTTTCTGTATATATGTAATGTTATCAATATTATGTTATATAGAATATATGTTTATCGACAAGTTTTTATAATGTATATGTTTTTATCGACAATATCTTTAGAAAATATTACTATCGATAACATTTTTCAAAATGTTGTTAACAATATTATATAGAATATATGGTTATCAAAAATTTATTATGTAGTATATGTTGTTATCGATAATATTATATTGAGAAAATATTGTTATCGATAACATTTTCAATGGAAAACATGGTATCGGTCACTTGCTTTCTGAAAATGTTATTATCGGTATTATTTTACGCAGAAAATATGGTTATCGATAACATTTTATATATTGCTATCGATATTAATTTTTATTACTATTATTTGCCATATAAAATATAATCGATTATAAAAAAATCTTATTATCGACTTTTAATATTGTTATCGATAATAAGGTTTTATATTGAGAATAATGTAATCGACAGGATTTATTGTCGAAAATGATACCGATATTTTTATTTATTGAAAATATTGCATTCGGTAAGGTAGCTTGTATCTTCATAGTCTTGAAGTATTTGTCGAAGAATAACAGGTCCGTATGTAGCCATCTTCCAATCGAAGGGATTGTAATTTGCGGTTTCTTGGGAGCTGAACATATATTTGAAAAAATGTTCGATATAAGTTCTTGCTTTGACGTGGGTCCCATATAGAGATTCACCTTAAATTTCTGTGTTTTGATGGTCATAGGCAGGTTTTCCAAACGATACGGCTGTATCGATTTGATGGTCATAGGCATAAAGTTTTCTTTGAAGAAAGAAAAGGCAGGTCTATGACCATTTAATAAGTCTGGCCAATATTAGGGTTCCAGGTATATTTTGCAACCGATGTGGCTGCAATTTGAGATTCTGGGTAGTTAGAGGGTGAAAATAAATTTGCAGAATCCTTTCAATATAGGTCCATATAATCATATAAAGAACCTGCCTCTTTTTGGCTAAAATGAAGGATTTACCCGCATTATCCAAGCTAAGTTGCTCTAATTTTCCTTTCCAGATTATTGGAGGGTGAAAATCATCTTTGCAAAAAATGTTCGATATAGATCAATGCTTTGACATAAAATCCGTACAAAGGTCTAAGCTATTTTTTCCCCATTTTTATACCCTTCACCACACTGTGGTACAGGGTATTATGTCTTTGTGCATATGTTTGTAACAGGCAAAAATAATCGAGATAGACCCATGGTTCCTTTTGAAAATATGCATAGAATCACTTTCTGAGTCGATTTACGCATGTCCGTCCGTCTGTCCGTCCGTCTGTCCGTCCGTCCATGTATTTTTGTGAACAAAGTACAGGTCGCATTTATGATCCGATTTGGATGAAATTTGGCATAGGTCACTTATTTGGCCCAAGGACAAACCCTATTGAAATTGGGAAAAATCGGTTCAGATTTCGATATAGCTCCCATATATATTTTCGTCCGATTTAATGTAATTGTGCACCAAAGTCCCTATATACCTTTCGATTTGCACAAATTTGGCAAATTGACTTTCATAATTTTGTCCCATTGTTAGAAGCAACTCTATATCTGAGCACGTGAAAAATTTAGTATGGGTTAATGGTCCTTCAAAAATACGACGTCTGTTTGGATACATCTGTTGAACATACCCAAAGTGGTGAAGGGTATCATATAGTCGGCCCCGTCCGACTTTACTACTTTCCTTACTGGTTTTATTTATCGAAAATATTTTATTCGGTAAGGTAGCTTGTAGCTTGTATCTTCGTAACCTTGAAGTATTATTCGAAGAATAAAATGTCCATATGTATCCATTTTCCAACCGAAGGGATTGTCATTTGAAATAGGGCAGGTTTATGTCCATTTAATAAGTCTGACCAATATTAGGGTTCCAAGCACATTTTGCAACCGATGTGGCTGTAATTTAGGATTCTGGGTAATAAGAGGGTGAAACTAAATTTGCAGAATCCTTTCAATATAGGTCCATATAATCATATAAAGAACTTGCCTCTTTTTGGCTAAAATGAAGGATTTACACGCAAGCTAAGTTGCTCTAATTTGCCTTTCCAGATTATTGGAGGGTGAAAATCATATTTGCAAAAAAAAATTTCGATATAGATCAATGCTTTAACATAAGATCCGTACAAAGGTCTAGGCTAATTTCCCCACTTTTTTAAGGTTTTGACATCGTTTTCCCTTTTATTGGGTGTTCGGGATTTTGAAATTTAGCGTCCCACTAAAGTACCTGCACTTGGCCAAGTTTGGATTCCTGTGAATATTTATTTTTTTCCCAGAAAAAATTCAATAAAGGCCCATGGTTTGATTGCGCCACCTGTTTAAAAGTGTGTATCCTCTTGAGGTTTATTAATAACCCTAACCGAATTTTCCAACCTGAGTGCCTATAATTTGATACTTCGTTTTCCCATAGAATAAAATACTGCTTACTAAATAGCTGGTAAGCAGTATTTTATTCTATGGGAAAACGAAGTATCAAACATATCCTCTTTATAAAGGTGCCAACCGATTTTCGCTTGTTGAAAGCCCTCCTCATGTTGGTGGATATAAATAGATCAATCCTTGTTTTCCTTACTTTATAGAAAATCATCTCTTCGTAAAAAAGCTTGTACTTTTCATAATTTTTGTTTTTCCCCTATTGTATGGATTGAACTTTGGGTGGCGTCAATTCGATTATTTAATTCGTACTACTCGCGCGGTCACGTAAACAATTATTTTGTTATCTTTCCCTTTTTTTGGTAATTTGCCAACAATTTAAATTTTATTGGTCACACAGAGCAATTACGGCCTTTTACTCGAAGCACACTTGTAATTCCACAAAAGAAAAGAAATTCCACCTCCCAAAAAAATATCCAGTTATCATTCCCAGACCGATTAATCGGAAATAAGGCAACTGATGCTGCTGCCGCCGCTGGGAAAACTGGCAACGCATTTCTTCGTACAGTTCCAATAATAAAAATGATATATGAACTCTTTCTTTCATTTTGATGTGAACATTGTTGAAGTTGTTTAGTAAGGTGGTCGTTCGGTGGTATTTCGTCTCTTTGTTTTTGTCTTCTCCTCTTATCCCCCATCATCTCTTAATTGTATCATAAAAATTCCATGCTAAGAAAAAACAACATTTTGATGATGAAAATATATATAGTCGTATATCATTTGCGCGAAAACATAAAAATAATATGTGTCTGTCCGTCTGTCGCTTTTTGGTCCACCAAAAATAGCCACAGAAGAAAAAAATCAAAATTTTTACAACAAGTTGAATAGCCACTTTCATTTTTCATTGCGAAAAAAAAGATTGGAGAGTGAATCAAAGAGACACACACTCATACATATCAAAAACGCAACTGAGGAAAATAAATAAACTCCCATACCGGACACAATAATCATAATCATTGATAGCGTCGTCATCAGCAACTGTGTGGTCAGCCATGGATGGTGAGCACCGACATGGTCATCATTAGCTGCGTGGTAAGGGGGACATCAATGATATATAACGAAATTCTGATTGGCGGGTCCTTATAAGAATCGATTTAAAGCAAACATGATGCAAGCTATACGGCATGCCGCACTGTTAATCTCAATCAGACACACGTTCGAAATATATATGGAGCTATGTCTGCATCTGCACCAAGTTCAACAGAAAGCTGTGCACAATTTCGTATCAATGGGGCATACATTAGCAGTTTGGTGCACCATATAGTTAAAATGGGTGCTATATCTAGATCCGAAATATAGGGACCTTGGTACACTATTTACATAAAACCACACGAAAACATATTTGCGAGCTATATGTAAATCTGAACGGATCTTCATCTTAGCACACATCATTCTATTCAAGTAAAATATAGGGATTTTGGTGCACCATTTATATTAAATCGGATGAAAATATGCATGTGAGCTATATCTAAATTTCAGGGACCGAAAATAACAGTTATTTTTTAAAATGCGAACAAAAAAATCTTCATGTTAGAGACATGGGACACTAATAGTGTCATATACCAATAGATTCGTACTGAGGAGCCCATTGAGGATATTGAGTGATCTTGAGAAAACACTCTCAGTTCCCAAGTTAAGGATTATTTTTTAACGGAAAAAATAAACGTTGATTTTTAACTGTTAAAAATGATTTTTATTTTTTCCGTCAAAAATAAAAGTCTTTTTGCGATTTTTATTTTTTCCGTCAAAAATAAAAGTCTTTTTGGGATTTTTATTTTTTCCGTCAAAAATAACAGTCTCTTTGGGACTTTTATTTTTTCCGTCAAAAATAAAAGTCTTTTTGGGATTTTTATTTTTTCCGTCAGAAAATAAAAGTCCTTTTGGGATTTTTATTTTTTTCGTCAGGAAATAAAACTCTTTTTATGTAAAGAAGTTTATACAACTTGTAATCAGTTATAAAATTACAATTTATAAATCTCTGTCCTTATTACAATAAGTGTACACATAAGTAATCAAGATCAAAGGTAAAAAATATTTGTTATAAATTTTTAAAAAATAGTCTAGTGTACCAAATCATGAATATAAATTAAAGAATCATTCCCCTGACTATTAGGTCAAAGGTTATATAACTGGTACCAAACTCTATATGTTTATTTACGTAAAAAGACTTTTATTTTCTGTCGGAAAAAATAAAAATCACAAAAAGACTTTTATTTTTGACGGAAAAAATAAAAGTCCCAAAAAGACTGTTATTTTTGACGGAAAAAATAAAAATCATTTTTAACAGTTAAAAATCAACGTTTATTTTTTCCGTTATTCGCGATAAATTGAAAAACATTCGAATTCTCGCGGTGAGCATTCGTGAGATAGAGTGTATTTTAATCAATCTCCGCACCCTGATCTATAGCAACAATATTTGAGCCTCTTTGAAAAGACCCTTTGGACATTATATAGGCATTCAAATTGTTCTTCAGTCATCTACAAAATAATAGCTTGGTATTTTATATAAAGTCTCTTGGGACTTCTATAAGAAAGCTCTCTGAGTTCCCATGAGAAGAGTTTTGGGTCTTGTTTGAGAACACATTTTGATATTCCATTAATAGACTTGTTTTTCTTCTGTGAGAAGACTTTTTGGTATTCTGTAAGATGACTACAGTTGGGTAGGTCCGGTACGAACTAGTTCATTCGAACTATTCCGATAAAGAAATGGAATGATGCTGCCATCTATCGTAGTCTAGAAGCAACGTCTTCTTGAACTTTGTGCATTGGTTGGGGTCTTTGCTTATTAATTGAGAGATTGTTTTTTCGGATGTCAGGCTGCCATCTATCGTAGTATAGAAACAACGCCTTCATAGAGTTAATGTATTTGTTGGGGTCCTTGCATACTTAGAGCCCAGATCGGTTTGTTAGAATGTCAAGGAGCTTTGAATGCAAATTTTTGGTGGAAGAAGCACTTCGGAGCCTTTTTTTCGGCCAAACTGATAATGTGCTGCTCAATTCTAATTGTTTCCTCAAAGTGTATGGAGAAATTCCAAATCGAACAAGAGAAGACGAAACTTCTTGCAGCATGACAATGTCAGCTTTCATACCTTTTTGCCCGAGCAAAAGATAGATTGTAATGGGTCATCCACTGTACAACCCTGACCAGTTGTATCTTGATATGCCGCAACATCAAGAAAAAATTGCATTATCAACGATATTCGCCGCCAGAAGGTGCTGCTGAAGCGTCAAGAAGCCCTGTTTGGGGTGTCTCTCCTTATTAGGTCAGCAATATATGAAGGCATTTTTTTTAATTTTCTCCCCTTTAAATAAGCTGCCAATTTTGGGACGATAATCGTTTTAACTCCCCTTTAAAATTTCTTTAAGGTAGTCATCATCATGAACATGATCACCCTTTTAAAGGATCTGTTAATGACGAGTTGATGGGTTTTGTTTTTCTGGATGTGTTTTAAACTACTTGACTCAGGGTGATGTATCAATTTATTTGATTGGTGTTTCATATGTGAAGATATATTGAAATTGTCCTTAATCGTTTATAATTTGTGTAAGAAGGGAAAAGGGGTTTTTTGGCCTAAATTTGTTGCATATGTAGTTACGATTTTCGGTTATTTGATATGAACCATAAATTACCAAAATTGATTGATGTTGATGTTTCGTATTAAACTGAAGACACATTTTTACCACAGCGATTATCTTTAATTAAAGGGTTTTTACAAAAACAAAGAAAACAAAAGCAAAATGTTTGGACATCATTTTGTTTTGAGAAATTGATTTGTGGCACTTTGAGCAAGCATCAAGTAAATTATTACTGGGGAAAATGTTAATATTTGAAGATATGGAGTATGGAAAATAAAAAAATGTTAATACAATAAGATGCTAAACTTCGTTGGGCGCAATTAATACAAAACTCTTCTGTTGCTTTTAAAATTTAATTAAAAATCTAAAGTCAATTTAAATTAATATTAATTTTCCAAAAACTCGAGTCGCTTCAGAACGAACTAGTTCAAATAATCTATTCCGCAAAAGGAACAATCTGTATTACTTCCGGTTTATCTAGTTTCTTATACTCCAGTCTTTCACTTAGTTTATTTGGATCCAATAGTCCAACTACATATTAATCTTCATGGACCAATTTAACTGACATGCATCGATAAACGATTGAACTGTGGAACTAACTGAAAGATCTAGTTCATTTTGCCCGTCGAACCCAAAATCCGTATGAGGAACGAGATTGTCCAACTGTATCAAAACTTGGGTCCAGAAAATAATTGTAATTAATATTTTAATAATTCAATATGTTAATAATTACATTGGGCGCCAGATATATAATTGTACCTTTATCTTCAGATTCCTTTCTAGGGTGCTTCCATTCGTATCATTTCTTAATTATTTCCAAAACCAGATAGAACAATTTTGTAATCAAAATGAAAATGTTTAAATTCAATGCTGCCCCACGTTGGGCGCCATATATACGTTTCTTCCCTTCATGTTTTTTTTTAACGTTCCAAAAACGAGGCAAGGACTGTATTTTGATTACTTTTTTTTGCAATCGTCTAGTATACTGCATCATATTGGGCGCCATTTTTACTAATCTTCTCAATTGTTGTGATATTCACTTTAAATTAAATGGTGATTCATTTCATAGCATTTTTGAACGTTCCACAAACCAAGTGAAGAACATTTTGTAATTATAATAATATATTTCAAAATTCATTGGTATGCTGTACCACATTGGGCGCCAATATATGTATAATTTTTTAATTATAAAGGAAATGAATCATAAAATTTAATTTTATGATTCCTTTCATACCGTTTTTCAAATCCTTCCAAATAACGAGGCAGAAACGATTTTTTGTCGATATTTAAAAAAATGCATTGGTATGCAACTCCACATTGAGCGCCATATCTGCCAACATTGGTCCATTATTTTCAAATTCACTTTTAATTTGAAATGGTTCTATATTTCATAGCGTTTTAAGATCGTTCCAAAAAAAGAAGACTTGGAAGCTGTGTAAATAATAATTTCCTACTTCAAGAGAATTCTGCTCCACGTTGGGCGCCAACAAATGCATTTTCCAGTCCTTTCATTCATAAAAATACATTGGGTACCGAACCCATGTTGGGCGCCAAATATATAGTTGTTCGTATGGTTTCAAATTTACTTGTTGGTGCTTCGTTTCATATGATTTTGCGAAAGGCAAGGAAATTATGTAATCAAAATGTGTATACATTTATCGGGATAATGCCTCATGTTGGGCGCCATTTGTCTTATGTCTGCTTTTGAAATTCACTTTAATTTCATTTTGTTTGTCCTTAATAGAGTTATTCCAAAAAAAGAAGCAGACAAAATTGCAATCAATATTTTTGAAATTTATTCGGGCCAACCCCATGTTGGGCGCCAAATATATAACTATATCTTCCTTTAATTTCAAATTCACTTTTTGCTGCTTCATTTCCTACGATTTTTTGATTGTTCAAAAAAAGACTATGCAAGGAATTTGTGTAATCAAAATGTGTATAAATTAATCGTGATAATTCCTCACGTTGGGCGCCATTTGTATTATTTCTGCTTTTCGTATTCACTTTAATTTAATTTTTTTCTCCCTAATATGGTTATATTTTCTCTGCATGCCGATCAACTTCGCAGATGAGTTATATCGTTTAGGCATATCCTCCATATCCACCGTACCCTACATTTTCGGTGTTTTTGCATTTGGGAAAAGTTTTTCAACCGAATTTTACCTCCCGAATGTGATTATTATTGGGAGCTTAGATACTGGTTTCTATCAAATGGGCTACTAATTATATTTTTAGATTCTCCTTCTTGCTACCAAAATGATTGTATGCAGCTCCACTTTTTAGGGTAACTTCCACTTAAAAAAAGCCTCCTATATTTCAGCTTTTCTATCGAATTAAATGTAATTTTGTATTAGATTCTCAGAGAGCACTAAATTTCCCAACAAATATTGTCAACAGTGACTAAATTTTCGGATTAGGTTTCATATGACGGTATCGCCTATTATTGCGTAATATGTGGATTTTGGGCAGGTTTTCAACCTAACTATCAGTAATTTTATATTTGTTGGGATCGATATCAAACCTTCGTGTTAAATTTTTCTACACAAAAAATATTAATATCTGTCCTGGTTCCGGTATATCTTCCATATAAAGGTACCCCCATTTTTGTTGGGGTATGTTCGCAACCTAGCCAAATGTTCCATCCTGAGAGATATTTTGTTTGTACTAGCATCAGGTTACCATGACATCGCACCCATATAAAAGTCCCTATCGATTTTAGGTATTTTACATTTGTACTTCATGCTGAAGTATATAAAAACTTCGGCAGTGCCGACAACCGATTGATATTTTGTTTTATCCTAGCAGCAATGACAATGAATTTGTACCTCATGCTGAAGTGTATAAAAGGATTGGCCTATGACGTATTATCTTCTTGAAGCTTAATTTCATAGCATTATTTAATTACTTAAAAAACACAAACGAGCCAGGAAATATGTATAATCAATATTTTTGAGATTTATTGGCATGCTGCCTTACGTTTGGCGCCATGAATACATATTTCCTGTATTTTTTCTTAATTTGCTGTTTTTGGCCCGTCCCAAACTCTTAATCAATTAAGAATATATTTTTAGAAATTCCTTGGTATTCAACCTCACGTTGGGCGTCATACATCAATTTTTCTTTGTTCTTAAATTCATTTTTATTTATTTTTTTTTTATTTATTTATTGTTTGTTGACTCTTCTCGTTTTTTCTTGGGCTTTTCCTACCTTAATGACATTTTAATAAAAATTATAATAATGCAATAATATGCTACGTTGGGCGCCATTTACGAATTTGTTCCCATTGTTTTCAAATTAACTCTAAATTGGTACTTCTTTCATAACATTTTTTATAGTTTCCAAAATATGTGTAATCAATAAAATCATTCTTAAAATTCCACACGTTGGGCGCCAAATATACTTATATTAAATTAAAAATGTTAATTTAAATAGTTTTCACTTTTATTAAAGCTTTGCTCTTCTCTGAACGTTTTGTTTTCCTGGCCGCTTTGAACCTTAAATAAATCGTGACTTTTATGACATTTTCCAAAGTTATCTTCGTTGCCACTTGTGTGTCTTCTCTTCAGTAGTTTTGTTGTTGTTGGTGTTTTTTTTTTTGCTTTTGATTTCGTTTGCTCTGACTGACTAGCAGCTCATGGAATCTCCTTTAAGTTCATCTAACACAACAAAAAACCTATTACGTAGTGAGGTAAATGACTTAACTTAGTATTTTTTTCTTTAATGTTGTTGTTATTTTTTTAGTTGTTGTAATTTATTTTTCTATGTAGTTGTTGTAGTATTTTTTTGTAATTTCGTCTTACTTGCTTGTGACCATATTATTTAACCGCTCAGCGTATTAATGTCAGCTAAATGTCATCTTTTAATCAAAAATTTGTAGCGTTTTTTGTGCTTTGCATTCGGATCATTCGGCTGCTAAATGAAGGGTAGAGGAGAATTTGGAATGAAGTTCGCAAAATTTTAATTAATTTATTTAGGCGAAAACAATTGCGTGTATTTTTATAGATGCTAAAGTCATCATCCTCCTCAGAGAAACAAAAATCCAACAAAAGTTCACATTATGTAATTAAGTCATGACACTCTCACTCTTATTAACCTGCAGTTCATTGTACGAAAAATAAAAAATATTTTTTTATTTATTGTCTCTCTTCTTCTTCTATCTTTTTTCTGTCTCTTTAACCTTTAACTTAACATGCTTTCACAATCCAAAAAAAATCACAAAAACAACACCGACTACTACTAACTAATTTTTTTGAACAGCCGCCTCTGGTGATAATCAAACCCGTAAGTAGTAACAGTAGCTCCGGAATGGAATTGATGTGACTAGTAGTTAATAATTTTTTGCTTTTGTTGTTGTTATTTTCTTTGTAGTTTGTGGCCTTTGGGCTTTAGTTTTATTTTTATAATTTAATAATATTAGCTGATAACTAAGTTTTGACAGAGCTTTCATAAATGGTGTGAAAGTTAATGGCCCAAAGGCTCTCATATGGAGTCCTCAAGTTTTTTTAGAGCAGATGGTCTTTATGCAGATCAATTGGGCTGTATAGAGACCTCATGGTCTTTATGCAGACCAATTGGGCTGTATAGAGACCTAATCGTCTTTATGCAGATCAATTGGGCTGTATAGAGACCTCATGATCTCTATACAGACCAATTGGGCTGTATAGAGACCTCATGGTTTTTATACAGACCAGTTGGGCTGTATAGGACCTCAAGGTCAAGAAAAACTATTTTGTCTCCTAAGAGAAGACCTATTTTTTCTTCAACCTCTTTAACCAAAAAAGAAAAACGGCCAACGTATGACCAAAACTTCTGTAAGCCCCCAAAAATTTATTAGCCATTCCGAAACAAATTAATTACCCAAACAAACATGTCTAAATTTTGTTTTTGGTATTTGGCACATCATGAATTATTTTATTCTGAGTAAGGCAGTAGACAACAGCACTCACTCATTCACACAACAACAACGACAAATAAATAACATTTTTTTTATTTTGGACATGTTCTGAATATTTTCGTTAGAAACTACACAGTTTCTACTAATTTATTTGATTTCTTAGAAAACGAATTCTCCCACATCAGTGTCAATTATTGTTGACAAGCTACCACCGAATTTAGTTTTTCAACGTGACGAACCACTGACCAACCTCCCCACCGCAAAACATGGCTTTTTTGCAAATTGGCGCTTAAACGATTTATTCCGCGCCATTACTAATCGTTAAATTATGTTGTGTGCGTGCTTTATTTGAACAAATGGTTGAAAAAGGTGTGTATGTGAACTGAGAATGAAATATGGATGTACCCCTACATCATACACTTCGGAAATTGCAGTAAATGTTGTTTAGAGGAGCTCGTCATTAAAAATTTATCCTGTGTACTATTACTCGATTAATCTCCTTGGGACACTTTTGGATGTCTTTAAAGCTTATCTTCAACGGTTAAGATTTGCACCACTATATAGAACATCATCAACTAAGGATCTAGGTTTTTTTTCTGCCTCATTATTCGGACCTCTATAGAGAACTTATTTTAATATTAGAACTTTTTGGATATCTATCTCACATTCTAACCTCTGCAGAGCTGTTTTTACCTTTTCCGACCAACTTATACGTTCTCCCGACCAATTCAGACCATTTTAGAATACCTCTTCACATATTCGAAATATTTCAGCTCTTTTGAATTATAATCTCTCCTATCCACCTATTTGAAACCTTCAAACTCTATTTCATCCTCCACAAAGATACTCTGACCTCTATCGAACCCCTACAGTGATCTTCTTTACTTTTTCTCAACATCTTCTCCTTGCAAATTCGGACCTCTATTCAGCTCCTCATTCTATATTTGTAACTTTACAGTCTATATTTGTAACTGAGTCTATATCACGTAAAATGCCTCTTGAGGCTTCAAGAAGCGTGATTAGCACCTAGTCTAGCCTGAAGGATAATCCTCATCACATAATCGGACCATCATTAATGTCTTAGATGATTCTCAAGTATCTCCTTCTTTCCCATTATAACCTCCACAGACCTGTAGGAACCTCTTCATCACCTAATCGGACCTTCATATGTCTGAAATGATTTCTAAGTACATTTTCTCTCCTGTTATAAATTCTATAGTGTTTCCTGAGCTTATAGGTTACAAAACATTTGAATCTCTATAGTGGATCACATCACATAATGAGATATGTTTATACAATAGAAGTCTGCTCAGCACCTAATTTAACTTGAAGGACCCGCTTCATCACCAAATCAGACCACTAAATACCTTAAATGATTTCTACGTACCTCCTTCTCTCAATATTCCTATAAAAAATATCTCCATAAATTCCTATCACATACCTGTACCTACAAAGAGCTCTTCATAACATAACATTTAGATATCTCTCCACATAACATAATGTGGCCTCTTGAGACCTCAAGAAGCCTGCTTAGCACCTAGTCCAACCTGAAGGATGGTCCTCTTTTTCAGGAATTGTTTGGATTTCTTCAAAAGTCCGCACCATACAATTAAGGAACTACATTGATTTATCTCCCCAACGCTGGTCTTCAGCCGTTCCGTCTTCTACAGTATGGATCCTTGATATTGGTGCTTAAGATCAGATCATTATGAGGGATGACGTTCTCTATTTTTTTACAAACCAGAACAATACTTTGAAACAATATAGAATTTTTACCTAGCAACTTCCAACGGTCCCTTTATGATCTAACCGGACTTCTATGTTGCTAATCATCATTATCTCGGTCTTCATTCGAGGACGGATGAAATTCTACTATGAAATTCTAGTTCTCAATTGGTAATCAAATGTAAACCAGCTTCCGAAACCTCTAGGTCCCCGTTTTTACCTTCAAACCCTTGAAATTGCTACACTAAAGAAAAAGGCCTATCATTGGTATTATAGGACGACTCACCTATTTTTTTACTTTTTTTGAGTCCGTATATTTGTAAAATGTGCCACTACAGTCTTGTTTTGCCACCTAACCGATATGGCGCCCAACAGTTCTATCTAACCACATTCTTCAGCAAAACAATTTTAATGGATTATTATTGCCCTCATAAATGTGGACTTAAAGTCATAAAACGCCAAAAAAATCTGTTCTCCGCATATTTTCTGTCTCCAAAAATAATGAATACAATGAACAATAGTTTAATGCTACCAACCTACCTTGGCTACCGCGCTAGCGGCCATGTCTAAACTGATTTTTTCTCATTTTCAAAATTACCTTTTAAATTCCAGATAAAGTGTTGGGCACAAAAAAATAAAAACGAAATACAATCATGACATGATTGCTGTCGTTGTTGCTATTGTTAATCCCATTGACCATTATTATGCTTCGAGGTGCGTGGTGGATTTTTCAAGGGCCAACTGAGGCGTGGATTTATTAAAGAATATTTTTCAAGGGCCAACTGAGGCGTGGATTTATTAAAGAATATTTTTCAAGGGCCAACTGAGGCGTGGATTTATTAAAGAATATTTTTCAAGGGCCAACTGAGGCGTGGATTTATTAAAGAATATTTTTCAAGGGCCAACTGAGGCGTGGATTTATTAAAGAATATTTTTCAAGGGCCAACTGAGGCGTGGATTTTAAAGAATATTTTTGCGTGGATTTATTAAAGAATATTTTTCAAGGGCCAACTGAGGCGTGGATTTATTAAAGAATATTTTTCAAGGGCCAACTGAGGCGTGGATTTATTAAAGAATATTTTTCAAGGGCCAACTGAGGCGTGGATTTATTAAAGAATATTTTTCAAGGGCCAACTGAGGCGTGGATTTATTAAAGAATATTTTTCAAGGGCCAACTGAGGCGTGGATTTATTAAAGAATATTTTTCAAGGGCCAACTGAGGCGTGGATTTATTAAAGAATATTTTTCAAGGGCCAACTGAGGCGTGGATTTATTAAAGAATATTTTTCAAGGGCCAACTGAGGCGTGGATTTATTAAAGAATATTTTTCAAGGGCCAACTGAGGAGGCGTGGATTTATTAAAGAATATTTTTCAAGGGCCAACTGAGGAGGCGTGGATTTATTAAAGAATATTTTTCAAGGGCCAACTGAGGCGTGGATTTATTAAAGAATATTTTTCAAGGGCCAACTGAGGCGTGGATTTATTAAAGAATATTTTTCAAGGGCCAACTGAGGCGTGGATTTATTAAAGAATATTTTTCAAGGGCCAACTGAGGCGTGGATTTATTAAAGAATATTTTTCAAGGGCCAACTGAGGCGTGGATTTATTAAAGAATATTTTTCAAGGGCCAACTGAGGCGTGGATTTATTAAAGAATATTTTTCAAGGGCCAACTGAGGCGTGGATTTATTAAAGAATATTTTTCAAGGGCCAACTGAGGCGTGGATTTATTAAAGAATATTTTTCAAGGGCCAACTGAGGCGTGGATTTATTAAAGAATATTTTTCAAGGGCCAACTGAGGCGTGGATTTATTACGTTGTTACCGTTGTTAAAACGTTTAAGCCACAACATTATTTAATGTTGTGCCGCCGCCATTCGACGACAATCAGCCACAAAACTTCATAACACGATTTTTAACACGTTTAAGCCATTATAACGTTTTTCCCCGGGTTTCGGTTTTTTGCCTTACCGTTTAAGGCACAATTGTATATGTCTCTTGTTCAGGTGACTCATTTTCCTTGATAAATAGCTTAAGATTATTTTTGTGTGTATGTGCTATGTTATGTATGCTATGTTTTGGGCAAAATGCCAGTTGGGTTAATCACAATTGGCCACTAATTTATCACGCCTTAAAGGGCGTTTGTCTTAATGACAAATTTCGCACTTAAGTGATCTATGGCATAGAAGTGAGTGGTAGGGGTTATAATTTTAGGGGAGGAGGGGGGTTTAATTTATTAAATAAAGTAAATTATTATGATCCAAGGGTCTTGGATCGGTTACAGGGCCACGAAATCCGAGTCTGTCAATTTATTTAAACAAAATAATAAATTTTCAGGTCCCAAGGCCTTGAACCCAGATCTCACTTACAGTTTACACAGATCACAGCAAAAAAATCCGTCTTACAAAACCTCTATTATTTTTACATAGAAATCAATAAATCACCATAGTTCGGAATCACCAACAATGGACAAAAAAAATCAAACAATAATTTGTAATAAAACAAAATCATACCAGCAGATGTTGTTGGAATTCCAGGGATAAAACATAACCGGTAGCTAATTTCAATATTTGTATTTTTTCTTCTGGTATTACATTAGCTACTGGTAGTCAAAATAGTAGCTTCTGGTTACTTTAATGTCTGTTGTTACTTCAAAACAACAACAAAATTATTCAAAATAGTCTGCAAGCGTAAATTACATTTAATGGAGGGATTTTTTTAATGAAATTTCTCAGTGACTTCAGTACTTCTGCTACGATTGTTTAACGTTTTGTTGGAAGATACCAAACAACAACCACAACAATTGGACCCATTTGTAGTTTTTTTTTTTTTTTTTTTTTTTGTTGTGCAGTTGTTGATGGAGGAAAACATCATCCATTCACCAAAAACGAGTGTTGCACTCAAGTCATTAACGCCAACACCAAAGGTAATTTTTTTGGAGGGACCAAAACGATCGTCGGACTACCAGTATTTAAAGACAAAAATAAATAACTTACCTTGTTGTTGTTGTAAATAATTGCAATGAAATCGTTTTACTTTTAATGATATGAGGCTTAAATGATATATGTGGCCAACAATTGATATATCATTACAAATAGATAGATTAAAAATCGATCGAATCGGAAATTAGAAAATATTCGAGAATTAAGAAAAAATAATTATTAATATAATTACAAAAAAATCATTAAAAAAAACGACAAAATAAATAATAAAGAACGACTTAAGGTTTGCAGAGCTTACATCCAGGACTCCAAGTTCTTATTCTGAAGCAAACTTATTGAAGAAAAATTATATTATTTTCGAAGTCCGGATATATTTGATGATGGGCGTAATATTTCTTTTATGACAAAAATCTACTCACAATTGTTTTTCCAATTTTTCGATTTCCAAGAAACCAGTGTTGGAAATTGCGAATAGTGCCCTTCGCTACACTGTGGTACAGGGTGCACCAAAGGCCCTACATTACTTTCGATTTGCACGAAATTTAGCATGGCGTGCTGAATTCGATATCGAAGTCCCGATATATTTGATGATGGACGTAATATTTGTTTTATGGCAAAAACCTACACACAAATATTTGTCCAATTTTTCGATTTCCAAGAAACCAGTGTTGGAAATTGCGAACAGTCAAACTTAAACATTTGTATACCCTTCGCTACACTGTGGTACAGGATGCACCAAAGGCCCTACATTACTTTCGATTTGCGCGAAATTTAGCATGGCTTGCTGAATTGAGTCTCTAATGACGAAAATTAGCACACATAGTTTCGTAAAATTCGGTTCAGATTTAGTCCCTATATTTATTTTGATTTGCTCGAAATTTGGCATAGCACACTGAATTGAGTCTTGAGTGACGTGTTCTAAGTTCCGTGAAAATCCGTCCAGATTTAGATATAGCTCCATATATAATTAAATCGGATTTTATGTAAATGGTGCACCAAAGCGCCGCTATTTCTTTCGATATGCATGAAATTTGACACAGCGTACTGAATTGAGCCCAGAATGATGTGCGCTAAGTTTCTTGAAAATCGTTCCGATTTTATGTTAATGGTGCACCAAAGCCCCGATATTTCTTACGATTTGCGTGAAATTTAGCACAGCGTACTGAATTGAGCCTAGAATGATGTGTGCTAAGTTTCGTGAACATCTGTTCAGATTTGGATATAACTGCCATATATATGTTTGTCCGATTTTATGTTAATGGAGCACCAAAGACCCTATATTTCTTTCAGTGGCATAGCACACTGAATGGGGTCTTGAGTGACGTGTGCTATGTTCCGTGATATATTTCCATATATATTTCCGTCCGATGTTATGTAAATATATTTCCATATATATTTCCGTCCGATGTTATGTAAATTGTGCACTAAAGACCCAAAGCTTGTCCGATTGGCACACAATTTTGAACAATGTACTGAAGTTAATATAAATTATTCTCTGGCAAGTTTCATCGGTAGAAATCGGTTCAGATGTAGATATATCTCCCATATTTTTTTCGTCCAATTTCAGATAAATGGTGACCAAACTCCTTATATTTGTCCGATTGATACGAAATTTTGCACAATGTGTCAGATTGAGACAATAATGACGTATTGTGTTTTGTTGAAATCGGTGCAGATGCTGACATTTGAACATTAAAATTTGAAATTAAATTTTGAACAGCATACCGAACATCGTGTATTAAGACAAATGTAAAGTCCTGTCCTTGGCCTGGTAATAATTTTGTTTTATATTTTGTGAAACGGTTACACATTTTGGTAATATTATAATTCCTTAATATTAGTTTTTATTTATATTTTTTATTAGTCGTAAAAAATACACAAATTTTTTCCTTAAGTTTTAATTTTATTATATCCCCTCAAATTATCTTTAATTTTTCACATTGACTCGTTCTAATATATATTTTCTTTAATTTTTTCCCCTTACAGGCCTCCCGCAAAGTATCAAAATGTGGATATTTATTTGTAGCACCAGATTGGGATTTCAGCAATCCTCTTTACAGAACAAAGGTAAGTTTGTTAATAACCAATTTTCTCCATTTGATTCAGACAGTTGTAAAGATTCGCTCAGTTGTAAATAATCTCCTTTAGAGAAACGAAGATAATTGGTTTTGTAAGTTGATCAATATTTCCGACGAGATCCCATTTGTTTATTTTACCCCTATAAATGACCTCCGATCTATTCAAAATTAGCCGATGATCTTAAACATTTATCGTCTCATCCTTTTCGCACCAGTTTCAACTATGATCTCAAGGAGACTCCCATCGTTTATCTTCTCTCGGTGAAAGATTTTCTATTTCTTCTCAAACAACGTCTTATTCTAGTGACCGAAGATATCGTATTAACCTCGTTGGCTTCAATTTATTTCTGTTCATTGTTCTTCTTCCATCTTGTAAATTTTCAACTTTTTAACAAACTGCATCTTTTTCTGCAATTAGAGTTGGGTCGTTCCGAAACGAATGACTTCTCGGCGAATGACTTTATATTTATTCTCAATCAACGTATTATTCTAGAAACCGAAGATCTCGAGTATATCATATTTACCTCATCGGCTACAATTAATTTCTGAAGCATAGGCCTATTGTTCGTCTGTGCCATGGAGTAAAATTTCCATTTATATAGTAGCTGAGTTTTCGGGGTTGAGTCATTCCTGAATGAACTAACTCGAAGAAACTATTCCGCAAAAGGAACGGTACTAGGTCCTGATATTTTGTTCACCTAGTTACAAATACTACCTCAAGGGAAGTCCCATCGGTCATATCCTTTCTCGAACTTAGGCTCCTTTGAAAATGTATTAACTCATTCACAAACAAATTTCGTTCTTTCTTTCTTCTTAACTAGCGTCTTTTGTAGAAACCGAATATCCCGAGCATACCTCCTCCCATCGTTCTTTTGTGCCCTGGGCTAACATTTTAATTTCTTCACAAGCTGCCACTTTTTCGGCAAGTAGAGTTGGGTCGATTCGGAACGAATTAGTTCAAAAAAAACTATTCTGCAATTGGAACGACCTGTACTAATTCCTGTTCCTTTCGTTCATCTAGTTTCCTTTGCTCCAGGCGTTCATTTTTGTGTCATCGCTTAGTACTCCTTTGAGAAAGATTTTTTTCTTCAAATTAAAAAAAAATATCCTTTTTCCGTACAGCTTCAATTTTTACTCATAGAAGAGACCCGTCGTTCCTTGGCAAACGATAGAAAAACTTCACATATCTTTATATTCTGTTCCTTTATCTGGAAACCGAATATCTCCAAGATGAGCTATTGGGTTTTCAACCAATACTCCTTTACCTTACCAAGGTCCCTTAATTAGATCGGAAATCAATTTTTTTTCGCCGTTCTCTACTAAATGATTTTCAAAACAATCTTCTTTGGGTGTGGCCTGACGTCTTCCGGCGAAGTGATCAATTGACATATGCATACATTCGACGTTCTATTTTATAGACTCCTTGGGAACCTATTTAAGTTTTTATCGGATTTAAAGATGTCAGCAAATGCAGAAATATCGATGGAACTTCTGCTCTGTACACAAACTTATGAAGATCTCCGCATTTGGAATTTTTTCAACAAGTGTTGTTCACAGATACATAACTTTATATATCTTCCTTTATAGATCCCTCCAAAACAATTTATTGCAATCGAAACAATGTAGATTTAATATTTAATATAAGTTGTGCTCTACATTTTCCGAAAATTTTGATTTTATGCGAACTTTTTTTTGCATTTCTTGTTTAGAAGATAATTTTGAATTATGGTTTTTAATTCAGCTCGAAGGTATCGGAGTGGGGGCATAATATATATGTCAGTTCTTAATTGTTTTTTATTTACATTTGTCTGGTCTGCGATGAAGATGACAAGCCCGTGCTGGGCTATGATAACTTCTGAATGTGTTTTATTATTTTTTTGTAGTTGTTTTTTTATTTTTATAAAAATATATAAAAGACTGACGGCGGTGTTAACAGCAGTTGTCAACCTATATTCATATTTCGGATGATTTGTTGACAATGGTTTAGGGATGCAGTGATGAGAATACTCGGGGAGAACAGGGAAATATATAAAAGAAACAATTGGAATAAGAAACCTCTACGAATCTGGGAAACACATAAACAATTGGTTTTAAATCAAATTTGGGGCTTCAATTAAATCTTGCAAATCTTCTGAAGAAAAAAACATCTCCTTAAAATATTATTCGCCTTTTCGGAATCCCTCTTTTTTTCTGCAATCCCTATTTATCTACAGAAGAAAGTTCTTTCTTTTAAAAAACGTCTCCATATGCACTTTTTTATGTTGTCTTGTTTCGTCTGACATTTTCATTGCTGTTTTTTGTCGTGCGTGTTTTAAAACTGCTAACATCTTTAAAAAAAATGCGAAAACAAAATTAAATTTATGTTTATTTGCTGTGCTGCACGTAGCCGCACACGGCCTCAGTCATCAGCTCTCAGCTCGAGCGATAAGCCATCAGTGTTTTATTGTTACGATTGTCATAATGATGATGACGGACACTCATCACCACTACTACTCAGTCAGTCAGTCATCAGACAATGTTGTTCTTTTTCTTCTTCTTTAGTTTGTGTTCCTCAGTGGCTAGAGATGCAATACGAGGTGCAATTTTTAGTTCTGAGTATAAAATTTTTATACGCGAATTTTTTGTTACTTACGATTACTTAGCGGTCAGAATGTCGAGGCTGTTCGATCTTATAATACCCTACACAAATACCACTAAGTAAATCCCAATATGTGGTCGGATATATTTATGCTGAATTGCCATTAGCTTCTGTTATGGTAACTACTCCCTGATGAACGTTTTCTGCTGGGGCTAAATTCTGACATGTGCGATGATACATCTATGCTGAATTTCTCTTTGAGTCCTGTTATAGTTAATATTTATTTAAAATCCGTGGGGGGAGGGGACATTTTATGGTACCCTACACAAATAGCACTAACCATTATTTTTCTGTGTATCTAAATAAATGCACTGATACATTTATGGCGAATTCTTCTGTGGATTCAGGTATGGTACATTCATTATATTCGGACTGGTCCTCTTATAATATCCACAAATATCACGAATACCACAAATATCGGGGTTAATATCTATATCTACTCTACCACCACCTAGAAGGGACAACCTGCAACATAATAAAGCTCTATTGAGTGAATAAAATCGCGGACGAATTTCAAAGGAACGTCAGAGATGAACACTCAAATTTCTAAAGAATTGAAAACCATGTGGAGTAAAATATTAAAGATTCCGCATACATCCAACCCAGCTATTCGGGCAAAACCAAACAATGCTTCTGGGGAAAAATGTGAAATTTTGGTTCAGAGAGGGGACAGTTTGACATGACCAAGAAGGAGAATGACCTCTGCAAGCTACAAATCAAGAGGTAAGGCCACATTGTTCCTTCGTCAAACCTGCCCATCCAAACAAAACAAATTATCGTTTTGAAATTAGCAATGGCTCATCTGAAAGCAATACAGACAGGCCTTGGGAGGACGACAATGGACCAATAAACGAGTAAAACCTAACAACCATTGCAAGATATGCAATAAAGTATCAACGATGTTCCAGCAACTTTCTGCTGAACGAATTGAAATATCAGTTCCATGTCAGTCGTGAATTCACCTGAATAGTGCCAAGTAAGATGCTCGTTTGAAGGAATACTCAGTAAGCTCGCTTTATCCGGAGGAGTGGAACATACCCTTTGATCGGAATAGGCCTTAAGAGTTTAAAATATCAAATCCTCAGAAATTAATCTAAAGAAATTAAACTTAGAATCATCCGACAACAGTGCAGATAGGCTCAAATTCAATAAAATTTTTGTTTATGGATCCGATGTATTTGGTATATCCTACAAACTAACAGAAATAGCCTACTATACTAAATCACTATATCAAGAGGGTATTTGTATCCTATGTAACAGGGCTGCCATCTATCGTTTCCGGGAACAACGTTTATTTAGTGTTTGTTTTTTCCACTAGGTAGCGCCTGTGTTGATGGCGATGTTGCCTGTTATTGAAATGTCTGGGGGTTCGGAGGCATTTGGTCAGAAGGAAGATGTAAGCCTCTTTTTAAAAATATTCGATAATCAATTTGACAGAATGTTTATTTCTCTGCTGCGGTTCGATCATCTATCGTTTCATAGATACAATGCCTACTTGAATACGGTGCAGTGGTTGGGGTCATTGCGTTATCTCCTGATATTCCTATTAGAACGTCAGGTGACTACCGATGCATTTGAACTGGACGGTGGTGTAGGCCTCAATTTACAAATATTTGAAAATTACTTTCAAAAATTTGTTCCCGCGCTAATAACTGATATTTCTATTCACCTGCCGGGCTGTATGCCAAACAATTGTTCATCATCACCTCGGATTTGGTCATCCATCGTTTTCTACAAACAATGTCTCCTTGAATTGCTTTCAGTGGTTCGGGTCCTTTCTTACTTATTGTTGCCATTTTCTTCTAGGTGGCGCTATCTCTTGATATAAATTTTTTTTGTTAACCTCATAGGTCAGGGGTTCGGATGAATTTCATCTGGAGGGGGGTTTAAGGCTTTTATTTAAAAATGTTCGAAAATTAATTTGAAGGAATGTGTATTCCCCGGCTGGGGTTCGGCCATCTATCATTTCATAGAAACAATGCCTCTTTGAATGTCTGGCAGTGGTTGGGGTCCTTGCTACTTAGTGTTACCATTTTCCTCTGGATGGAGCTATCTCCTAAATTTTTAAACGTTGTTATCCTCAAGTTTTGATGTTGATACCGAGGTTGGTGGTTATTGGAATGTCGGAGTGGAGCTTCGGATGCTCCTTATCTGGAGGATGATGTAAGCTTCTTTTAGCAAATATTCGAAAACCACTTCGCATGAATTTCTTGAACAGGGATTGAAACCAGGGACTCGTCGGTTTAAAAAATTCCAGCTTACAGATTCTTTCTGAAAATTTTTTTTTTAATCCTCGAATGTAGTTGAATAAAAACAGAATAGATGTGGACAGAAATCTGATATAATTTTGAGCCAAAATCTTATTGGAATTTTGTGCATTGGTTGGTGTCCTTGCTTATTTTGTTTTTCTCAGGGTGGTGCTATTTTTTTTTTCATTCCAATTTTTTCTTATCCTCACGTGTTAATACCGATGTTGGTTATTAGAATGCCAGTGGTTCCTCTGGAGTTCAATTCAAAATTGATTATTGAAATTCAATAAAAAATGAACTTCGGTTTTGATTTTTAGTACAATTATACAAATCAATACCCTTTGCCGAACGTGGATTATTTATAATGTTACCGTATCTTGAATCCTTATTACAGATTTTCTCCTCACAAAGAATTGCATACCACTGTGAATGTCACACTTTAAAAGCCTGCTCACTGTCATTCTGATCCAGCCTGCCTACCTACCAACCGAACCAGTCATAGTCATATCTTTTCATTCAAATGACAAGTGTTTATTTTTTAATGAATATTTTTTTGTCTGACCGATTCTTTATAAATTTCTTTCGCAGTCTTCTTCATGATGTTGGGGTTTCTTCTTTATTGATGAAATGCAGATTTTCTGCTTCCTCAGTGAAAAAAACAAGTTTTCAGTTGTCATCTGAATTTGTGCTCTTAAAATTCTTTGTCATATTGCCTAAGCTTATGATCTTTCCGGATGATGATGATGATCATCATCAGCGGCATAATTTTCGGACATCTTATATGATATAGAGACAAATTGCTGGATGAAGACGATGGCGATGAAGAAGATGTAGTTTGGGAGTGTTGTGGCTGGCTTATCATGGCTGATGATTTTAGTATTTTAGAAATCAGCGGAGCTTTTCCAATTTGGTATGCGAAAACTTGATTTTTTAGCGGTAAGGTGTCTTCTTCTTTTTCCTACAAAAAAAAAAATCATTAATTGTCCATATAGTCTGTCAATTAAGCAGATGACAATTCATGATTTGTGTTTTAGGAAAATTTTCTTTTTTTTTTTTGTCTGAACATAGAGGTTAGGGGAAATTTTTAGGACAGGTTTCCAGGTAAAAAACTAAATCTAAAACAACAAAAACTGAGAATTTATAGTCAACTTCGATGGAGTCTCTGTTATCTTACCACTTGGTAGAGGCAAGGATATTTCCGAAAATCAGAAACTAGTTCCAGTAATCCACTAATCTACATCCTTCACTATCTAAGATCTAATCAGGCCACTAAGCTTTATCTTCATTTATTTTAATAGCCACAAAATATCTTTCCCCAAAAAATTATGGGGAAAAGAATCTCCCCAAATAGCTACCATTTGACAAACGATTTTTCCGGTTTTTCTTGTATCCTCCTTGCCAGGAGAAATCATCATCATCATCGGCAGCAGCATCTTCAAATCATATACGGTAGCCAAAAAATAAAATACAGCACACCACACCACCATCAAACATATTAATTTTCTTTTTATGACTTTCCATATATCTTCTTCCTGTTAACTATTTTTTCGCCATTAATTATTTGGAAGTAGTTGCTGTTGTTCGGCCAATTTTGACATTAGTCACAGAATTTCTCTCTCTCTACTACACAACACATATCAGTGTTTAATTAAAAGTCATTTGCTATGGCTTCTGTGTCGAAAGTGTCAGTATTGAGTCGTAAATTTTGGTGGGAAAAAGAATTTTTAAAATACCAGAATGTGGTAGTGGTTATTTGATTTGATGAAATGGTATGTTGGAGGAGATTTGAGATATGCAAATGATTTTCTAGATAATTTACAAAGTCTTCTGATTTGATTTTTTTCCTATAACTCTTCTTAGGAGTATAGGGCTTCCACAAAGCCGTTCCATGTAAGGTTACTTTTGGGCTATTTTTCTCGCCAAGTGTTTCTTGGTCGAGTTCGATTTTGACACTCTTGTGATTTCTATTTAAGCTACTGGTTATGCTATGATTACTTCATGTAAGTTTACTTCTTGTGTTATTTTTTTCGCCAGGTTTTTCTTTGTCGACCTCGATTTTGAGGCCCTTGGAGATTCTATTCAAGCTCCTTTCTGGTTATGCTATGGACATTTTTTCTTAAGGTGTAGTCAATCCATCTACATACCCTTAATTAAATTTGCTTTTGTATGGGTTACTGGTTCGTTAGGTTCTCTATTACGTATAGTCTTGTCCGAGAATGTTCGGATTTTTGCATTTTATGAATGCATTTCATGAAATTAAATGCTGGTTTATTTTCAGAAAAAAAAACAACTTTGGAGTTGTGTTTTTTATGAGACAGAAACTATGTTTCTCTTTGATTTAATGTTTTCTTCTTTGTTTTGTCTTGTCTCGATTTTTCTTACTTACTTACATTTCTTGTTTTTCGTCTTTATAACAATCATATACAATGCCAATCTTGTGATCGTATCAACACTCATTTGTTATATTGCATTTGTCATTTATATCAAAATAATTTGGAAAATGCATATGCGAATTTTGTAACACCAATGCATAGATCGGTAACAGTGTCTGAAATATAGAAACAATGGAATGAAAAACTAGCCACAATAGAGTGAGTGGAGGGACCGCAGCTGTAAACAAGAAAAACTGTAGACAAACAAACGGTTGCAAAAATGAGAGCTACCAAGCGAGGGAACAATGGATGGTGGTGGCGGCTTTTTGGGAGGAATACATTTATTTGTATCAATAGAGGGAGAGAGAAAAAATGAGCGTAACTAGTGGTATCGTAGAACAAAATATGAAAATAGTTTTGATATTAATGAAATGTTTACATTTTTATGGAATAAATGAATGAATTTATGAAAATACTCATTACAATTTTTTTCGGCGTATGATCCTCAGCTTTAGCTATGGCGTGATGATGTGACCTGTAGCTTTGGCGTGATAGCGTTAGACGCAAACCAAGTTGCACTGTTGTATACCAGGATCGATTTTATATATGCTTCGAATATTTTCGGATTGATTTCCCTAGAGTCGTCCGAATGATGTTCTCAATATGTTTATTCTATTGATTACATCAGTTTCTGTACCACTACTTGTTGTTGCAGTACTTTCTAGATAGCAGAAGTTATCGACGTATACAATTGTTTGGCCTTTGGTGGTTTTGTAGATCTCATTTCAAGCAAGCCAGCCTTCTAATGTTGACTGCATATTAGATATTTCGTGAGAGAGGAGACAGATATGATCCGCATAATGTATGTCTTCGAGTTGTTGTGAGAGTCTTCATGCTATGCCTGTTCTGTGACAGCACACTTTGTTTATCATCAGTGGCTGCGAAACGGTTTCCGTTGTGAATAGCTTTTATTATTCGGATTATCTGCAGTACTCCCTTCTTCTTTTAATCGTATCAAAGGCTTTCTTGAAGTCGATGAACAGTAGATGTAGGTTGTTGGCCTAGTCTACAGAGTTTCTATTTGATCTAGATTCAGCTTCCGCCGATAAACCATATTTTCTGCGGCTTTGTTTGTTTTAGATGTTTTATTGTCTATTTTATTTCGTTCCACCTGGCGAAAAAGGGAGCTCCTGAGCATATTCGCCACCTAATTTTAGTATTTTTGCATAGTACAATCATGTGTGATGCATACTTTTAGGATTACATTTTAATAACATTCCTAATAATGTAGAAATTTCAGTAGTTGTTACATATTTGTATAATTTTCTAACATTAGCTTCTATCGATCTGCATTATTTTAGTATGAATCTATACTATCTAATTAGTCTAAGTCTCTGTTTTTATAATCTCCGACATATGATGTTCGTTCGGTCATTTGCTCTGGAGGTACAACATGTTCCCGTGTCAGTGATGCAAGAATATTGTGGCCGCTGAAAGCCCAAATGTGGCGAAATTTTCGAAAAGATCATGGCCTACTTCCTCACCTTCAGGGAGATGCTCATTTCGGCTGAATAGTTTCACCAAAAAGCAAAATATGCGTTATTGGCCAGACAGCAATCTAGAGGTACTTCATGAGTCATCATTGCCTACCGAAAATTGATCCTATCACCGTTCCAGTGAGGCAAAAAGTTGAGCTACGTCAAATAGAAGTATCAGCTGATTGATATGTAGATTTGCTATTATACCCTGCACCTTTCTGTGGATCATGACAAAGGAAAAAAAGAACCAATTTCTGTGTCGATTTATGCGGACATTTTTGAGGTTGTTCTTATTTTGTGTTTTTATTTAAATTTTCATATAAAATTAATTTCCAAAATAACTATTACCATTTGTCCCCTGCGATGCTCATACCAACCACTGATCGCAGATTTATTGTAACAGTTTGTCACTTGAACCTACCTTAAAATGTTGGCGAATTTTCACATTACACCTTGAACTATTTAATAAGTCAACTGGATTGGTTTTCCCCACCCGCTGTCATGATATGTTTGTCCAACTCAAATTTCCATTCACGCGCAAAACATAAACGTCAGGCACACCCCATCAGCTATCCATCCACCCACTGTGCACATGGATGACTGTTTTTTTGATGTGATGTGTGTTTGCCCTGCCTGACAGTCTGTCTGTCAGTGATGTATAGATTTCAAAGGAAACTGTCAAGTCACACAGTCGATGTTAATGTTTGCTAAGCTGTTTCAAATAACTTTATAATTTTTTTATTGATAACAAAAAAAAGAAATGGGTGGTAATAGCAAATATATTAAATAAATCATAACATAAGTAAAATAATTAAGAAAATAACAATAACAATAAATATTTTAAAGGCTCTAGATCACAATGAGGGCTTTATATTTTTTGTAACACAAAAATAATTTAATTTTTTGATTTTTTTTTTTTTTTTTGTTGAGGTCGCCTATAAGTATGCATCACGCCTTGCACATAGGTGGATATTATGTTGTCAGGGTATTATAGCTTTGTGCAGCCCCAAGAGTTTGTAACGTCGCGTAATATTTGTCCTAGACCCACCTTTAAGTATAGCGATCGTCATATCTCGACTAACTGAGTCGATCTAGACATGTGTGTCCGTCCGTCTGCCCATTATAATTTGTAAACACGATACAGGCGACAGTTGTGAACCAATCTTCACGAAATGTAGGATGGGTTCTGGTCAATGAAGACCCTTATTGTTTTTGATCGCTCCAGAGGCCACAGTTATGCTCCGAACATCGTGAAATTTTACATGGAGAAGGGGATCGGGCCAAAAAATAAGCATGCCTTTTTGGATAAAGATCGGTCAATATTTAGCGGGTCATATGGACCCTGACTTTTGTGTGAAAAATTACAAAATTTGTATTCTATAGCGTATATACTTGCTCCTGAAGGACATATACCCGAGAAGTTGATAGTATATCCAAGAGAGTTGTTGACCTTCAAATTGATACCAATAATATGGCTTTATGTACTCTGATGTGGGAGTTATACGTAATTAGGTAAAGGTGACTATGTGCATAGTATTACTATTACTACATTAGAGGACGGAAATGTCGCGCTGATCGCTTTGAAATTGTACATGAAGTTCCGATTATGGTCAAGGACGACGCCTATAGTTTTCGGTGATTTCATTCAGGGAGTGCAATGAACCGAAAACTTCAATTTTGTCAGATTTTCTAGTCGTTCTAGAGCCAATTATTATATGCAGAACATTACATATTTTACAAGGTGATGGGGATCTGACCAAATACTTAGAGCGGATGTTTAGGTCATGATCGGTCAATATTCCGAGGGTCAAGTCAACCAAAAAATAAGGTGACCAATTTTTTATTTAATGACGTAAAAATTCACTTCAGGAAAAACAATTTTGGAAAATATGTCAGGGCTAGAAAGTGGAGTTGTTGATCTATGATCGGTAAAAAGGATGCAAATATCACGAAATATTGCCCAGGCTCAGATATAGAACCGCAGAAAGTTTGCTTTTCATGGTAGTTGTGAAGGATATCGTATGGTCGGCCCCGTCCGACTATACTGCTCCGCTTACGTGTTTAAAAATATATTTAAGGAACAACATAAGGCGTCGTTTTTTTTAATATTTTTTAATAGAGTAGATTTTTATGAAAATATTTTTAATGCCCTTAGCATATTTTTTTCAAAATCCCCACCTATGCCTCTCATAGCCATTCACAACAATGTCCACCCATACCTTTTATTTTTCAAATAAAAAAATTAAATAATTTAACGACCAAATATGTAAAACGATACATTGTATCCATTTGTAACACGACGTCGTTGTCTTCCGACAACCCAAAACAAGACCGTACCGTACTTGGCATTTCGAATCTGTAATACAGCTATTTATTTGGTAATCCACTAGTGGCAACAACAATAACAACAGCAGCAGCAACACCATTTACTGTAGGTGTTGATTAAATAATTTACAAGCATTTGGCAACAAGTTTTAAATCATTTTCATTCATTTGTGTTTCTATCAATTTATACATTTATACGAAGTGGTGGTAGTGGAGTGTAGTTCGCAATGAAGGGACAGTGGCTCAGAAGTTTTAAAAGAAGGCTCACAAATTGTAGATATGGGAGAAGGTAGCCACTAAATCTCCCATATACGCATTTCAATATCCTAGAGTTCCGAAGATATCCATGAAAATATTGTCCCACAAAATATGTCTTTAAAAAAATCGATGAAAAAAACTTCGTTGGGGGGTCTCATCTACGCCTCTGCCCTATTGATTAACTTAGCCGTCCTAAACATTTAACTTTAAGATTAACAATGAATTTATTAGCCAACTCAATGCTTGCTACACAGTCAGTCAATAGCTGCTGGATGCCGCTGCAATTTTTTCTTTTAAATTCAATTCAAAACGATTTGTGTTACGTCGAATTGTATTAATTTTTTTCCTTACATAGCTTCGATGTAATTGTTCATTCATAGTCGAAGTGTGAGACCCGCGTAGCCAAAAGGGAAAATCAAAGGGAAACAGCAACTAGTGTGTGGTCAAGGTCGGTTACTAAACACGGAGAGATATGCATTTTTTTTGAGGTAGCCTTAGGGAACGTAGCAAAGGCAGAGATGCCGCATGAGAAAATATTATTTAAAAATCCACGCCTTTAATATAGGGCCCAAGAAATATTTTTTAAAAATCCACGCTTTTAATATAGGGCCCAAGAAATATTATTTAAAAATCCACGCCTTTAATATAGGGCCCAAGAAATATTTTTTAAAAATCCACGCTTTTAATATAGGGCCCAAGAAATATTATTTAAAAATCCATGCCTTTAATATAGGGCCCAAGAAATATTATTTAAAAATCCACGCCTTTAATATGGGGCCCAAGAAATATTACTTAAAAATCCACGCCTTTAATATAGGGCCCAAGAAATATTCTTTAAAAAATCGACGCCTTTAATACAGGGCCCAAAAAATATTAGAAAAAATAGATGGCAACCCTAGTCTCACCCAGACATATTGGTGCTCCTCTATAGCCAGCCTCTAAAATGAATCATGGGAAAATTCTATTTGAATATTCATTAAAAAATATCGCCAAAGAGCACAAAGATCCAGTCAAGCAAAAAATTTATAAAAAAAATTGAAAATTTCAATTGGAACCAATAAATCTGGCCATAAAACATATCGGGAAACCTGAAACTTTATGTCTGCTCCGTATTTTGATTTTTGTGGATATTTTTTTCTACATTATCCAGAACCAGTTATATGCAGACAGGAATGTGTCTAATGCAAATTTTTCATATAAGCCAGTATTACTTCGTCATTGGCATTGACTAGTTGTTGACTTTATTCTATATCACATTGTTGTTGTTGCTGTTGTTTTATTACTACCACTAACGCACTCCAATGCCTATGCCAACAAATCATCAAGATTGTCAATTTTTATTCGATATTTTAGCTTAACATGCCGGGACAGGCTTAACATAATGTCAATAATACCGCGACAAACATGACAACTATATAGCACGCATTGATCGATCGATCGATCGACGATCCGCTGTACGTATGTATCGCAATCCCGTTGATGTATCTAACATTACCTCAAGATTTTCTCCTTCGTCTCTCGGCACCAATCGCCAATCATCACCCGACGACTATGCTCAACAATATCACATACCTCAAACAGATAATACAATAACAACAAACCACAACGTTGTGGAAAACAGTTGATGAAAGCCATGAAAGAAGAGAGCGAAAAAACTGAGCTTTGAAAAAAAATAATTCAATATTTTTTCTTACTAAACTATAACATGTTTTATAATCGTAAAACTGTATTAGGTTCGCACGAGAGGGGGAAGGATGACAACAAGGAGAAATGGAATTCCAGATATTACTCTCAAAAAATATTTAAAAAAAAATCCAGAAGACCCAAAAGAAGGCCCGAAAAAATATTCTTAAAAAATCCACGCCTTTGTGGAGGACCTTAAAAATATTTTTATATATCTTATTTACTTACATAGCTGGCTCGTGACAGAACTTTAATTCCATAAGCCGAGCTTAAAAAAGATTTCCAGGCTCGTCGGTTTTTTGCGCAGTTTTTCCACTTTGAAAGACCATTTTCGGCAATGTTGTCTTCGACTTAATGTTTCGATCGTATTCTTTGCCTTCCCCTTCTGCGTGAGCCATCAGCTGATTCGCTTTTATATGCCTTCTGGGCTGGGGCATCTCCATCCATTCTCACAACATGACCTAGCCAACGTAGTCGCTGCAGCTCAATACGTCTAACAATGTCGATGTCCAAGAATGGCTGGTACAACTCATGGTTCATTCGACGGTGATATTCGCCGTCAACGCAGATCGGCCCATAGATCTTTCGGAGAATTTTTCTCTCAAACACTCAAAGAGCTGTCTCATCTGCTTGCGCAAGTACCCATGCTTCAGATCCATATAACAGCACGGGTAGTATAGGCGTCTGGAAGAGTGTGAGTTTGGTCAGGCGGCAGGTGGCCTTGCTTTTGAGTTGTTTGCTCAGACCATAGTAGCATCTGTTGGCCATCACTATCCTTCTCCGAATTTCAAAACTGACGTCATTCGTCTTGTTTATGACTGTACCAAGGTATATAAAATCTTTGACTACCTCGAAGCTGTAGTTCTCAGGTTCCACAGTTGGTCCGAGTCTACTGGACGTCTTGCGCGTTGATACCATCAGCTTGGTCTTCTCGCCGTTTTCTGCCAGACCCACTTTGGCAGACTCCTTCAGACGTCTACTGGACGTCTTGCGCGTTGATACCATCAGATTGGTCTTCTCGCCGTTTTCTGCCAGACCCACTTTGGTAGACTCCTTCTCAATTTGTTCAAAGGTGGCTATTACCGCTCTCAGTGTTCGACCCATTATGTCGATGTCATCGGCGTAGGCGAGTAACATGTGTTGTTTGGTGTACAGGGTGTCATTTCTGTTCTTTTTTGCCTCTCGTATGGCCTTTTCCAGCAGGATGTAGAAAAGGCCACACGACAAACTGTCACCTTGTCTGAATCCTCGTTCGGTATTGATGGGCTCCGAGAGGTCCTTTTCGGCTTTAACTGCTGATCATGTGTCAGTTCAAGTTATCCTGCCTAGCCGAATTAATTTTGCAGGAATGCCAAACGCAGACAAGACTTTAAACACCTCTGAACGGATAGGGCTGTCGAATGTGGCTTTATAGTCGACAAGTAGGTGGAATGTGTCGATGTGTTTTTCGTGTTTTTTCCAGGATTTGGCAGAGAGTGAAAATCTGGTCAATGGTGGTTTTGCCAGGTCTGAAGCCGCATTGGTATGGTCCACTAATGTCATTGATGCGATGGGAAGGAGACTTATTCCTCTATAGTTGGCACATATCGTCTTGTCTCCTTTTTTGTGCCCGGGGCACAGGATGCTGAGGTTCCAATCATTCTTCTAGCCAAATTGTACTAATCAGCTGGTGCATGATCCTTACCAGCATATGACCACCAGTCTTGAATAGTTCGGCTTGTATTATTCTTCAGCCGATTGATTGCTATTCTGACTTCATCTTGGTGGTATACACTCTATACAGTCATCTATTATTGGTTCTGGGGTATCCACTTCACTGCTTTTTTTTTTTTTTTTTTGAAAATACATTTCTCCTCTCTCTTTTTCTCCCGATAGTTCTCCATCGCATTACATTTTGCTACTGTCCGCAGGGTTGCCCTATACGCTGCGTTTTTCATATCAGTAGCATTACGACACCCATGATCGTACCACAGATTTCTTGATACCCAAGTGTTGATTTTGCTGCAATTTGTAGGGAGTGGGCAATTCTCTGCCATTGTGTTTCTATATTATTATTATCGGTACCAGGGGTGCTTTCGTCAATCAGTTGGGTAAGTTGAGCGGAGTAGGCTTCTGCTATCTGTTGTGTTTGCAGCTTTTCAACGTCGAGTTTCCGTGTTACATTAGATCGCACCTTTGCTGCTACATTTAGACGGGTGCTTACCTTGGCTGCCACAAGGTAATGGTCCGAATCGATATTCGCTCCTCGGATCGATCGGACGTTTAGAATACTGGTCTATCACAATATGATCGATTTGACTTCTCGTTGTTCGGTCGGGAAAAATCCAAGTGACCTGCCGCGAAAACAATCAACCTCCTGCCTTTGTCTGATGTTTCTTCATGAATTTTCCGACGGTGGGGCCAAATATATTTTCCCTTCCGATTTTTGCATTAAAATCTCCTAGCAGAATTTTAATGTCATGGCCAGGGCAACGATCCTATGCTGTTTCTTGGCGTTCGTAAAATATGTCTTTGGTCTGCTCATATTTATCTTCGGTCGGAGCATGGGCGCAAATGAGACTGATGTAGAAGAACTTCACTTTTATACGGATTATAGCAATTCGCTCATCCACTGGAGTGAATCTGGAGACGAGGTATTTTATTCTCCTGTTAACTATAAATCCGCAGCCAAATTCATGTCTCGTTTCATCTGATTCACTTACGCCAGTCCCTTTCCATCGCATTTCCTGTAAGGCGATAATATCGGCTTTGTACTTCTTGAGTACATCTGCCAAAGCGAACACTGCGCCTGTTCTGTACAACATGCGCACATTCCAAGTGCAGATTCACAAATCGTGGTCCTTTATACGTTTGCGGGGGTCGTCAACATTAGGGAGGTTTGGTTTTCTTTTTCATAGTAGGTTGGGATTTCCGAGAGTGAGCAACTAACCCGACGCCTCAACCCATTTTTTATAGTTCTTATGGGTGAACTCGCGGCACATATTAACTCAATAATTCATCGGGTGATGAAAACAACTCCCCAGGTGGCACCGCGGGGAGGTCAGTGTCGACAGTTGAGATGAAAGGAAGAAAAGTCCCTTTCCATCGCATTTCCTGTAAGGCAATAATATCGGTTTTGTACGTCTTGAGTACATCTGCCAAAGCGAACACTGCGCCTGTTCTGTGCGCACATTCCAAGTGCAGATTCGCAGATCATGGTCGTTTATACGTTTGCGGGGGTCGTCAACATTAGGGAGGTTTGGTTTTCTTTTCCTTAGCTTTTTCATAGTAGGTTGGATTTTCCGAGAGTGGGCAACTAAACCGACGCCTCAACCTATTTTTTTTATAGTTCTTGTGCGTGAACTCGCGGCACATATTAGCTCACTATTTCATCGGGTGATGAAAATAACTCCCCAGGTGATACCACAATTGAGATGAAAGAGGGACCATGATAAGCCTGGACTTCGCCATGTTAAAGCCAATCAGAGCCGTTGCTTGGTATCTATCATCCCCTACGCCACCTTTTGTCTGATACAAACATATGCACAAAGAAATAATACCCTGTACCACCGTGTGGTGAAGGATATAAAAATCAACGACTTTATAGAATACCCGAAAAAATATTTTTAAAAATCCATGCCTTTGTGAAGGACCTTAAAAAATATTTCCACAAAAATCCAAAAAATATTTATAAAAAATTTAATTTTTGTTATTTGAATTTTTGTGATCATTTTGAAAGTGATTTTAAGTGATTATTTATACTCTTTCGAGTCGAGCTTGATGATCTAAATTTTGCAATGAAAAGGAAAGCCAGGAGAAGAACCTACGTACCCACCATTATGCGACGCTCGAACCTAGGTCCTCGGAGCAACACAAATGTTGCCAAGACCACTCAACGTTCTGAGCCATCAAACCACTTCCAAAAACGGTTGCGCAAAAACATGTGTATACCATGGAAGCAATTGTAGGTGTGTGGATTAATTATCCATCGCTACAACAAAAATCTGCTTTGAAAAGGACTGTTCCTAGAATGAAGACAAAATGTCGAACTTTGACAAATTTGAATTTAATTCGCATATGCAAGTTTCGCATCAGGGCGGAATAAATACAAGTTATCAACGTACGACCTTTGTAAAGCCACATAGCCCAATATGCCTGATGAGCCGCTTAACCAACGGCGAAACGCGTCGCATAATGGTGGGTACGTAGGTTCTTCTCCTGGCTTTCCTTTTCATTGCAAAATTTAGATCATCAAGCTCGACTCGAAAGAGTATAAATAATCACTTAAAAAAATTTAATTTTTTATTTAGGAATACTTCCCCCTTCCCTGAAGTAACTGTATACCTTCACTTTGATATGGTTATGCGCATGTTTAGTATAGGCTTATATAATAAATATATTATGTGAAAAAAATATTAAGTTACACCTTTTTTCATATATCTATCAGCGCTTTATTACGTCTTTCAACGTGTTGAGGTTTATATCATCTCCTAACTAAGGCCAAGCAAATCTCAGCGAATAAAAAAAAATGTGACAATAATAGAAAACAGATTTACGTCAAACCTGAAATGCCCGAAGAAAGCAAAAAACCCGAAACCGAAATCTTTCAACATATGAGGGATTTATATTTAAATGAAAAAGAAAACAGCAAACAACAAACAAAAAAAATAAAATTCAAAAATGTTTTCCTTGAGTTTTTCGTTGTGCGGAAAAACTCCACACCTTCGTCAAATTTACATATTGAGAAAAAAATATATTTCTTATGTTAAGGAAATATTTCTGTCGTTTGCATAGGGGCCTAGGTTTTTCCAGTTTGAGGAAGTCTAGCGTGTACGATGTCTCTCTGTGTGATGTAGTTGGCGTTATAGCATTCACGTGCCTCACAGATGGTTGTTGTCACACACACACGATATCTAGTCACCATATTCAGTCACATACAATTAACACTTTACGGATAATTGTTTTGAATGAAATTTTGCATTCATTCATTCGCCACACATTCCGTCATTCATTCGGTCGTTCGTTCCGTTGCTCATTGTCGTTGATTTGATTTACAAGTACGACAATTGTGTTGACACCTACAGAGTAAATTGCTTAACCTGGCCTACCCTGTTGTTTCAACACAATAAAAGACACATTTTATTTAGTTTTTTTTTTCTTCAGAAACTGATTAGCCTCCATCAAGCTGCTGCTTAGCAGCTACTGATCAATCTCCCACTTAAATAATTAATAAAAAAAAACTGAAGAATAAGAAAACAAATGACATTGCTATGACCTTATATGGGATGCTGGAAAATTAGCTAGTAAAGATTAATAAAAATATTTTTTGTATCTACTATAAAATAGTGGCTATTGTAAAATATTTTTTATGGTCATCTATTAAGACATGGATTTTTATACCCTTCACACTGTGGTACAGGGTGCTTCTTTGGGCATATGTTTGTAACAGGCAAAAGGAAACGAGATACAGGGTTGCCCATATTCGACGGACCCATGTTTTTTTTTTAATCAAAGAAAACCAGTAAGGAAAGTAGTAAAGTCGGACGGGGCCGACTATATGATACCCTTCACCACTATGGGTATATTAAACAAGACTATTAACATGAATTTGGATGAAATAAAATATGTGATATTTATCTAAATGTGAATCTACCTAGATCTATCCATAAACATGTCATTTGTTACAATGGGACAAAAGTATGTTAATCGACTTCAAACAAATATAAATAGGTCATCCGTTGGGATATGTCTGTACTTCTATAAAACGCAACTACGCAATTCTATGCTCAATTTCGTACGTAGTGCAGAATTTGATGTCAATCTGACTAACATGAGGAGTTTGATGCCCGATTTACTTGAAATCGGGCGAAAATATATATGGAAGCTCTATCCAAATATTAAGCGATTTCAAACAAACTTGTCACAGATTAGGTTATATTAATTTCAGAACGTTTTGTTCCTATCAGCCTATTGGTTCCTTGTCGCGTCAATTACTTAAAATCAATCTATAATAAAAGGGAGCTATATCTAAATCGTTATAGTTATGCCAAATTCCGTGCAAATCGAAGGATATATAGAGACTTTAGTGCACCCTTTACATGAAATCGGACGAAACTATACATGGGAGCTATATCTAAATCTGGACCGATTTTCTCGAAACTTGGCAGACATCACTCTAGGATCAATTCAGTACGTTATGCCTAATTTAGTGCAAATCGAAGGATATATAGGGACTTTGAGGCACCATTTACATGAAATCAGACGAAACTATATATGGGAGCTATATCTAAATCTGGACCGATTTTCATGAAACTTGGCAGATATTCTAGACTCAATTCAGTACGTTATGCCAAATATAGTGCAAATCGAATGATATATAGGGACTTTGAGGCACCATTTACATGAAATTGGACGAAACTATATATGGGAGCTATATCTAAATCTGGACCGATTTTTTTGAAACTTGGCAGACATCACTATAGGCTCAATTCAGTACGTTATGCCTAATTTAGTGCAAATCGAAGGATATATAGGGACTTTGGTGCACCATTTACATGAAATCAGACGAAACTATATAATGGACCGATCTGGACCGATTTTCATGAAACTTGGCAGATATCATTCTAGACTCAATTCAGTACGTTATGCCAAATTTCGTGCAAATCGAAAGATATATAGGGACTTTGGGGCACCATTTACATGAAATCGGACGAATCTATATATGGGAGCTATATCTAAATCTGGACCGATTTTCATGAAACTTGGCAGACATCATTCTAGACCTAAATGATTAGGCTGTACCAAATTTCGTGCAAATCGAAAGATATTTAGGGACCGTTTACATTAAATGGGTTAAATATATATATGGGAGCTATATCTAAATCTGATTCGATTTTTCCCAATTTCAATAGGGTTCGTCCTTGGGCCGAATAAGTGACCTATGCCAAATTTCATCCAATTCGGATCATAAATGCGACCTGTACTTTGTTTACAATTTAACATGCACAGACAGACGGACGGACGCACATGCATAAATCGACTTAGAAAGTGATTCTATGCATATTCTCAAAAGGAACCATGTGTCTATCTCGTTTCCTTTTGCCTGTTACAAACATATGCACAAAGACATAATACCCTGTACCATAGTGTGGTGAAGGGTATAAAAATAAAAATTTGGCGGTTGGCAATGTTAATCATTTAATTTGTTCCAAGTAGATTTGTTTACATCAATTTTTGAATATGATATCTCTCAAATGGCCGCCTCTGGCGTTGATGACGTATTGAGCCCTTTTTGCTGCATTTTCCATTGTTTTTGCCAAAATTCCGGCCGGAATAGCGGCTAATTCTTTACGAATGTTGTCCTTGAGCTCTTCTACGGTTCTTGGCTTGTTAACGTAAACCTTTGGCTTCAAATATCGCCACAGTCCAAAATCACCACTTTTCGACATCAAACGGCCCGGAAACAAATTCTTCAGAAAATCGATTGTTATGCGACTTGTGTGCGGTGGAGCGCCGTCTTGTTGAAACCAGAACCAGAACTCATACGCTTTCGACGAATAATTGGCATCACAAAATTGGTCGCGATAACGCTCCTGATTGATGGTAACAGCATGACCATTTTCATTTTGGAAGAAAAACGGCCCAATGACCGTTTTCGCACTAACGCCGCACCAAACTGTGACTTTTTCGTCATAAAGATGCACTTCTTGAATCTCCTGAGGATTTTCAGTGGCATAAAAACGGCAATTTTGCTTGTTTACGGTCCCATTCAATGTGAAATGGGCTTCATCGGACATGATAATTTTGTTCCAAAATTGCTCGTCATCTTCGGCCATTTCGATGACTCTTTGGGCCCATTCCAATCGACGAGGCTTGTCCGCAGGCAACATTCTTTGCGTCAATTGAATTTTGTACGGGAACAAATGCAAATCAATGCGAATAATCCGTTGTAAAGTGGACCGAGCCATGCCCAACTGCTGAGAACGGCGTTTTTGGGATGTTCTTGGGGACCTCTCAACACTAGCTCGTACGACAGCGATATTCTCGACCGATCGCCTTGGTCGACTTTCTAATATGAACTCTTCGGATTAGAAAGAGCCTTACGAGTCGAAAATTTTTCGCAAAAACGCTTAATGGTGTTCATAGGAGGCACTTCTCACATTTTTTAATGTTTTAAAAGCACGTTGAGTTTTCACAATTGACTTCTTCTGTTGAATGTAAATTTCAACTATACATGGTAAAAATCTGCTTGGACTGACGCTTCAAACGCGGTATGTCATTAAGCGATGTGACATCTCTGTCAAAAGTTATGGCGTTCCCAGATGGGTCCGTCAAATATGGGCAACCCTGTAGACATATGGTTCCTTTTGAGAATATGCATAGAATCACTTCTTAAGTCGATTTATGCATGTCCGTCCGTCTGTTTGTCTGTCCATGTTAAATTGTATACAATGTACAGGTCGCATTTATTATCCGACTTGGATGAAATTTGGCATAGGTCACTTATTTGGCCCAAGGACGAACCCTAATGAAATTGGGAAAAATCGGTTCAGATTGGTCCCATATATATTTTCGTCCGATTTAAAGTAAATAGTGCAGCAAAGTCCCTATATATCTTTCGATTTGCACGAAATTTGGCATAGAGTACTGAATTAGATCCAGAATGATGTGTGCTAAGTTTCGTGAAAATCGGTTCAGACTTAGATACAGCTCCCATATATATTTTCGTCCGATTTTGTGTATATGGTGCACCAAAGTCTCTATATATCTTGCGATTTGCACGAAATTTGGCACAGTGTAATGCACTAGGTCTAGAATGATGTGTGTTAAGTTTCGTGAAAATCGGTTCAGATTTAAATATAGCTCCCATATGTATTTTCGTCCGATTTTATGTAAATGGTGCACCAAAGTACCTGTATATCTTTCGATTTGCACGACATTTGGCACAGCGTAATGAATTGAGTCTAGAATGATGTGTGTTAAGATTCCTGAAAATCGGTCCAGATTTAGATATAGCTCCCATATATATTTTCGTCCGATTTAAGGTAAATGGTGTACCAAAGTCTCTATATATCTTTTGATTTGCCCGAAATTTGGCATAGAGTACTGAATTAGGTCCAGAGTGATGTGTGCTAAGTTTTGTAAAAATCGGTTCAGATTTAGATATAGGTCCCATATATAGTTTTGTCCCATTTTATGTAAATGGTGCACCAAAGTCGCCATATATCTTTCGATTTGCACGAAATTTGGCATAGCGTAATGAACTAGGTTTAGAATGATGTGTGTTAAGTTTCGTGAAAATCGGTTCAGATTTAAATATAGCTCCCATATGTATTTTCGTCCGATTTTACGTAAATGATGCACCAAAGTACCTGTATATCTTTCGATTTGCACGACATTTGGCACAGCGTAATGAATTGAGTCTAGAATGATGTGTGTTAAGTTTCGTGAAAATCGGTCCAGATTTAGATATAGCTCCCATATATATTTTCGTCCGATTTAAGGTAAATGGTGCACCAAAGTCCCTATATATCTTCCGATTTGCACGAAATTTGGCATACGGTACTGAATTAAGTCCAGAATGATGTGTGATAAGTTTTGTGAAAATCGGTTCAGATATAGATATAGCTCCCATATATATTTTCGTCCGATTTAATGTAAATGTACCAAAGTACCTCAATATATTTCGATTTGCACGAAATTTGGCATAACGTACTGAAGTAGGCCTAGAATGATTTACGTAAAGTTTCTTGAAAATCGGTTCAGATTTAAATATAGCTCCCATATATATTTTCGTCCGGTTTAAGGTAAATGGGGCACCAAAGTCCCTAAATATCGATTGTACGAAATTTGGCATAGCGTACTAAATTGAGTCTATAATGATGTGAGCTCAGTTTCGTGAAAGTCGGTTCAGATTTAGATAAAGCTCCCATATATATTCGTCCGATTTAAGGTAAATGGTGTATCAAAGTCCCTATATATCTTCTGATTTGCCCGAAATTTGGCATAGCGAAATATATTAGGTATAGAATGATGTGTGTTAAGTTTCGTGAAAATCGGTTCAGATTTAGGTATAGCTCCCATATATATCTTCGTCCGATTTAAGGTAAATGGGGCACCAAAGTCTTTATATATCTTTCGATTTGCACGAAATTTGGCATAGAGTACTGAATTAGGTCCAGAGTGATGTGTGCTAAGTTTCGTGAAAATCGGTTCAGATTTAGATATAGCTCCCATATATATTTTCGTCCGATTTTAGTTTAATGGTGCATCAAACTCCCTATATATCTTTCGATTTGCACGAAATTTGGCATAACGTACTGAATTGCGCGTAGAGTGAAGTCTGCCATGTTTCGTGAAAATCGTTCCAGATTTAGATATAGCTCACATATATATTTTCGTCCGATTTTAGTTAAATGGTCCCTATATATTTTTCGATTTGCACGAAAGTTGGTATAGCGCACTGAATTCAGTCTAGATTTACATATGTCATGTTTCGTGATAATCGGTTCAGATTTAGATATAGCTCCCATATATATTTTCGTCATATTTAATGTAAGTGGAGTACCAAAGCCCCTAAATATCTTTCGATTTCACGAAATTTGCACGGCGTACTAAGTTAAGTCTAGAATGATGAATGATGATGAACCTGAAAATCGGTACACATAGTGGTGAAGGGTATCATGTAGTCGGCCCAGTCCGACTTTACTACTTTCCTTACTGGTTTAGAAATATTTTTTGGCTCATCGATATAGGCGTGGAATTTAAAAAAATATTTTTTGGGCTCATCCATATTGGCGTAGATTTAGAAAAAATATTTTTTTTTGGGCTCATCCATATAGGCGTGGATTTATAAAAAAAATTTGGGCTCATCAATATAGGCGTGGATTTATAAAAAAAAAATTGGGCTCATCAATATAGGCGTGGAATTTAAAAAAAATATATTTTTGGGCTCATCAATATAGGCGTGGATTTATAAAAAAAAAATTGGGCTCATCAATATAGGCGTGGAATTTAAAAAAAAATATATTTTTGGGCTCATCAATATAGGCGTGGATTTATAAAAAATTGGAATTTGGATTTTTTATATAACTTCGCCTACCTCTTTATTTCCCTTATATAATCTATGCTCTCAATTTGTTGTATTCATAAGTATCTTCCTTGATTATTGCAACATTTCCGCACTTGAGTTTTGAAGTAAGGATTTTTTTTTTTTGGTACGTCGATACCCAAACCTCTAAACGTGTTTATGGACTAAAGTCTTTGTTACTGTTGTTGCAATGACCAGCAATAAAAACTGCATAATAACAAATTTAAAACGCATAAAAAAATCTCAATGAAAATCGAATTTATGGCCACAATTTCTACATGGCATGGCCTGGCACTCTTAATGGCCCCCTAAACCGAAAAAAGCGAAAAACGAAAACAAGTCAAGAAAGTATTGGCGGCAGCATAATTGCTGCAAAGTAGATAGCAACAATTTTTAAATACTTCCTAGTTTATTAAATGAAATATCTAACGTTAAGGAGGTTGAGGATGGCGATGATGAAGATCCGAACCAGCACCATCATCATCATCCTCAGCCGCATACTCTCATCAGTATGCTCAAAGTCATTCACTGAACATAACAATCATGGCGTTTCGAAACTGGCCAGAAGACTATGGTCGGTGCATTTTGTGGCAATAGATAATAAACTTGACATTATATGAGTGGCGAACGAGAAAGAGGGAGGGGAGGAGAGGAGATACTTACCTGGCCTTAGCAATTTTCTAAACATGTAAATGATGTTTTTCTTTACACAGCCAGACTAGAAATGTGTGCGTGTGTTGCAGGAAAAAACAGGTCGGATCTTTTGAAACTATAACTGTCATTATTTGTGGCCAGGCTTTTCTCCGCCGCCATCGTCGTCACCACCACAAAAAGGAAATAATCATCCTTTGAGCTTGACAGGAAAAAAATGCAAAGCAAAAAAAAAATCTGACAAGTCTTACGAATTGCGGAACGCCAGCGCCTGCCTGCATTTCTTGTTGTCAATCAACACTTGTTATTATGGTTAAGGAGATTTCTTTTAATTATTATCAATGCCATTATTATCAGCATCATCGCCGCTTGGTGAAACTGTTAGCAGGAATCATCAGTGGCTATTTCTTTTGCAGGCAAACATAATAATTAACAAACTTCGTCGAAGTCTGCGCGAACCAGGAAAAGAAAATCTCTAACAATGTAGTAATGGCATTGGTGGCAATAAATGCATGTAATTTATTGGGACCATAAAAAAGACTGGGCAACAACAACAAAAGTAACCTTAACTAGGTTTAGTTAAGTTGGGTAATATAGAAGCGGAGCTATAAAATAACATTGTGAGGTAATAATGTTATGAGAATTATTGGTAGACTTGATCAGGAGCCTGGGCGAATCTTTTTTTCTACTTTCTTGGGGTCTTCAATACGAACGTGGATTTTTTTAAAATATGTTTTGGTAGGCTAAATGGAAATTTTCAAAAATATTTCTTTGGGTCCTTCAATATAGACCCGGTTTTTTTAAAAAATATTTTTGGGGTTTGGATTATAGGCACCATAGTATGGAGGATATGTTAATTTTGTCATTCCGTTTGTAACTCATCGAAATATTCATTTGCGACCATATAACGTATATATATTCTTGATCAGGGTAAAAATTCTAAGACGATCTAGCCAGTCCGCCCGTTCGTCCGTCTGTTGTAATTACGCTATCTTCTGAAGAAATAGAGATAGGGTGCTGAAATTTTGTAAAATGTTGTCTTTTGTCTGCAGGCAAAGATGGGATATATCGGTCCACGTTTAGGCTCCCATATAAGGGTACCCCCCAATTTTCGATATTTTGGGGGTTCTTGAGTGCATTTTTCAACCGAATTCGCTGAAATTTGGTACATTGGGTTCTTATTTGGTAATAAATTTCTCCACAAAAAATTATAAATAATGGTCCATTTTTCTGGTAGCCCCCATATAACGGTACGTCCTAATTTTCAGTATTTTTGGGGTTTGGATCGTATTTTTCCACCGAATTCGCAGTAATTTAGTATTTTGAGTTTTTAATATGTACCAAATCTCTCCACAAAAAAATTATGAATAAAGGTCAATTTTTTCGGATACCCCCCATGTATCCGAAAAAATTGACCTTTAAGGGTATCCCCAATTTTCGGTATTTTGGGGTTCTTGAGCGCGTTTTTCAACCGAATTTGCTGCCATGTGGTATTTTGTAGTCGTATATGGTAACAAATCTCTCAACCAAAAATTATTAATATTCGGCCCCATTTTTGGGTAGTCCCCATATAACCCTCTTTTTATACCCTTCACCAAACTGTGGTACAGGGTATTATGTCTTTGTGCATATGTTTGTAACAGGAAAAAATAATCGAGATAGACCCATGGTTCCTTTTGAGAATGTGCATAGAATCATTTTCTGAGTCGATTTATGCATGTCCGTCCGTCTGTCTGTCCATGTTAAATTGTAAACAACGTACAGGTCGCATTTTTGATTCGAATTGATTGAAATTTGGCACAGCTCATTTATTTGGCCCAAAGACGAACCCTATTGAAATTGGTGAAAATCGGTTCAGATATAGATATAGCTCCCATATATATTTTCGTACGATTTAATGTAAATAATGCACCAAAGTCCCTGAAAATAATTCGATTTGCTCTCCCTAGCTCCCATTTATATTTTCGTCCGATTTAAGGTAAATGGTGCACCAAAGTCACTAAATACCTTTCGATTTGCACGGAATTTGGTACTGCGCAATGAATTAGGTATAAAATGATGTATATCAAGTTTCCTGAAAATCGGTCCAGATTTAGATATAGCTCCCATATATATTTTCGTCCGATTTAAAGTAAATGGTGCACCAAAGTCCCTATATGTCTTCCGATTTGCACGAAATTTGCACAACGTAATGAATTAGGTCTGGAATGGTGTGTGTTAAGTTTCCTAAAAATCGGTTCAGATTTAGATATAGCTCCCATATATATTTTCGTCCGATTTAATGTAAATGATCCACCAAAGTCCCTATATATCTTTTGATTTCTACGAAATTTGGCAGAGTGTAATGAATTAGTTCTAGAATGATGTGTGTTAAATTTCGTAAAAATCGGTTCAGATTTAGATATAGCTCCCATATATATTTTCGTCCGATTTTATGTAAATGGTGTACCAAAGTCCCTATATATCTTTCGATTGGCACGAAATTTGACACAATGTACTGAATTCAGCCTAGTACGATGTCTGCCAAGTTTCCTGAAAATCGGTTCAGATTTAGATATAGCTCCCATATATATCTTCGTCCGATTTAAGGTAAATGGAGTACCAAAGTCCCTATATATCTTTCGATTTGCACGAAATTTGTCACAGCGTGATGAACTAGGTCTAGAATGATGTGTGATAAGTTTCCAGAAAATCGGTTCAGATTCAGATATAGCTTCCATATATATTATCGTCCGATTTAATGTAAATGGTGTACCAAAGTCCCTATATATCTTTCGATTTGCACGTAATTTGGTATAGTGTACTGAATTGAATCTTGAATGGATTGAATGATGTGTGCGAAGATTCGTGAAAATCGGTTCAGATTTACACAAATATATTTTCGTCCGATTTTATGTAAATGATGCACCAAAGTCCCTATATATCTTTCGAATTGAACGATATTTGGATTAGCGTACTGAATTGAGTCAGGAATGATTAGTGGTAAGTTTTTGGGAAATCGATTCAGATTTCACAATAGCTCCCATATATACTTTCCTCCGATTTTATGTAAATGGTGCACCAAAGTCCCTATATATCTTTCGATTTGTACGAATCGGCCCAGTCCGACGTTACTACTTTCCTTACTGGTTTTAGATTATATTTGGGTCTCTAATAAAAGCATCCATTCTTAAGAATTGTTTTTGGGTCTCGAAAATTCCACACACTATTTTATTTATTATTTATTATACAAACGGAAGTCCACATACCTCACGAAAAAACCCACTATTCATCCATCCTTTTGAATAAAAATTTCAAAATTTACATATAAACACTCCGAAGGAATTTGCCATTTATTTAGCATAATTTTTGTTAATTTCATTTGACAAGTTAATTGCAGCAATTTACATAAAAAATCATATCATAATTCATTTAAAAGACTATTAAGTGAATCACAATTGTTGTCCTTCACATCGTCGTCATCAGTATCGTCAAGCTCATGTTGTAGCATGCGACAAAAATACAGCATGGGTTCTCTCGCCAAAAAAAAGAAAAGAAAACACTTAACTTAACAAAATACGTGCTTTTCGTTTTGAAAACCAGCAAAAAATTTGAGCTTCTGTCGCACAGATTTGTTTTCAAGGCAAGAGCAAAAACAAAAGGAGGTCCAAACATTATGTTTAACATAATGTTGGGCATTATGCAGATTATCAACACCAGTTGGCTGTGGTTTGTGAGGGAAAATGTACACTCAGAAAAAATATTCATAAGAAAATTCTCTCGCCCAAAAATATTTTAAAAATTGCGTGGCTTTATAGAAGATCTCAAAATTTTTCTATTTCTAGAAAAACCATGCCTTCTTTATAAAAGACATTAAAAATTTAAAAAAAAATCCACTCCTTTATAGGAGATCTCAAAAAAATATTTTTAAACCAGTAAGGAAAGTAGTAAAGTGGGACTGGACCGACTATCTGATACCCTTCACCACTTGGGGTACATTCTACATATGTCTCCTAACAGAGTCCGCCTTTTCGAAAGAACATAGACATTTAGTGTACACTTTACATAAAATCGAAGGAAGATATTTATGGGAGCTATATCTAAATCTGAACCGATTTTCACGAAACATAAAACATGACTCTAGACTTAATTTATTACGCTATGCCAAATTTCGTGCAAATCGAAGCATTTATGGGGACCTTGGTGAACTATTTACCTAAAATCGGATGAAAATATATATGGAAGCTATATCAAAAACTGAACCGATTTTCACAAAACTTAACACACATCATTCTAGACCCAATTCAGTACGCTACACCAAATTTCGTTCAAATCGAAAGTTATATAGGGACGAACATATGTATGGGTAATCTGAAACCGATTTTCTCGAAACTTAGCACTTATGATTCTAGACTCAAATCAATACACTATGCCAAATTTCGTGCAAATCGAAAGATATTTAGGGACTTTGATGCACCATTTACCTTAAATCGGGCGAAAATATATATGGGAGCTATATCTGAATCTGAACCGTTTTTTACGAAACTTAGCACACACCATTCTAGGCTCAATTCAGTACGTTGTGCTAAATTTCGTGCAAATCGAAAGATATTTAGGGACTTTGATGCACTATTTACTTTAAATCGGGCGAAAATATATATGGGAGCTATATCGAAATCTGAACCGATTTTCACGGAACTTAACACACATCACTCTAGACCTAACTCATTACGCTGTGCCAAATTTCGTGCAAATCGAAGGATTCATGGTGACCTTGGTGAACTATTTACCTTAAATCGGACGAAAATATATATGGGAGCTATATCGAAAACTGAACCGATTTTTCCGAAACTTAACATACACCATTCCAGACTTAATTCAGTACGTTGTGCCAAATTTCGTGCAAATCGAAAGATATATAGGGACTTTGGTACACCATTTACTTAAATCGGATGAAAATATAGATGGGAGCTATATAGAAATCTGGACCCATATTCAGGAAACTTAACACACCATCGTTCTAGACCTAATTCATTACGCTGTGCCATTTACGTTAAATCGGATGAAAATATATATGGGAGCTATTTCTAAATCTGGACCGATTTTCAGGAAACTTAACACACACCATTCCAGACCTAATTTATTACGTTGTGCCAAATTTCGTGCAAATTGAAAGATATTTAGGGACTTTGATGCACCATTTACCTTAAATCGGGCGAAAATATATATGGGAGCTATATCTAAATCTGAACCGATTTTTAAGAAATTTAGCACATATCATTCTAGGCTCAATTCACTACGTTGTGCCAAATTTCGTGCAAATCGAAAGATATTTAGGGACTTTGGTGCACTATTTACCTTAAATCGGATGAAAATATATATGCGAGCTATATCTAAATCGGAACCAATTTTCAGGAAACTCAACACACATCATTCTAGACCTAATTCATTACGCTGTGCCAAATTTCGTGCAAATCGAAAGATATTTGGGGACTTTGATGCACCATTTACCTTAAATCGGTCGAAAATATATATGGGAGATATATCTGAACCGATTTTCACGAAACATACCACACATCATTCTGGACCTAATTCAGTACTCTGTGCAAAATTTCGTGCAAATCGAAAGATATAGGGACTTTAATGCACCATTTACCTTAAATCGGACGAATATATATATGGGAGCTATATCTAAATCTGAACCGATTATTCCCAATTTCAATAGGGTTCGTCCTTGGGCCAAATAGACTAGCTGTACCAAATTTCAGTCAAATCGGATCATAAATGCGACCTGTACTTTGTTAACAAAAATACGTGGACGGACGGACATGCATAAATCGACTTAGAAAGTGATTCTATGCATATTCTCAAGAGGAACCATGGTTCTATCTCGTTTCCTTTTGCCTGTTACAAACATATGCACAAAGACATAATACCCTGTACCACAGTGTGGTGAAGGGTATAAAAATCCACTCCTATATAAGACCTTAAAAATATTCTTAAAAAAATCCACATCTATATTGATACTGACTGTAGTGGGCCATTTGTTCCGGCATTTGATTTGAGTTTCAATAATGCCTCTTAGGAAAACGAAGATGTCGACATTCATATGCAAAGGTAATTGCCGTTGATGGTTGCATATGTTAAACAATGTCTCGAAGCCCAACGGATCAACATTGCTGTTTCAAACATTCTCGCCGAACCACATCAACTGATTCCAAAAATCAACCAACCAGCCAGTCACCCCGTCCTTTGAATGCTGAAGGTATTCATTCTGAACGGACATTGGAACGTGTTTACTTAGATACATTAATGACTATAGCATTTGTTGTTGTTGTTGCAATTTCATCAGTGAATATTAACAACATGACTGGCTTGTTGTTATTGCTGGCTGTTGCTGCTGATCGTTCGGCTGGCCGGTCGCTCGTTGGAGGGGAGCTGTCTAAAACACAAACGTCGTCTCCCATGAGCGAAGCAACATTTCAAACCACACCATTAGAGTTTGGCATTAAGAAGACGACGATGATGATAATGATGATGGTGACGAGGATGATGATGATAATTATGAGCATCATCAATAGAATTATCCATTTTCAAAAAAAAGTGATGGTGGTGCTTTGATGTTCAAAAAAAAAACACCATACCCACCAGACTGATTCTGGTCGGCCGGGACAAAATATTGAAAAGAAAAAAAAAACTGAAAACATCAAAGTCTTTGATCTAGTATTTAGTCAAGTTATGTTTTTTGTTGCTGTAGTTGTTGTTGTTGTCTTCCACACTATGATCGGCACTTAAAATCCATTGAAAGGTGCAAAGATTAGATGTTGTCGCCATTCAAGATTGCTGTTCGAACACAGGTAAAAATGAACCGAACAAAAAAATGCATACCCCAAGATCATTTTTTTTTTTTTTGTTCTATGGCTTTCTTTTCTTTCGTTGACTTGACTCAGTTCAATAGAAAAATGAATAATGACGACAATGGAGGATGGTTTTTGCACTTTTTGCCACACAAAAAAAGGAAGACAAATATGCTAGCATGGAACAAGCTTGTAAAACCATATTCAAGACATCATAAATATCCGAAGAGAGTTGTTGTTTTTGCAGTAATATTCAATCATTTGAATGGAGGTGATCTTGAAAGATATTATCATGCCAAAGAATGAATAAGTACAACCCATAATACTGTGATAAAGAGCAAAATTTTCGAATAATGTCTTGATTTTCTTTGAAGATTTTCAGTGCATTCCGATCAGACTAATCACAAAAAAGTAAATAAGAAGATGAAAAATATTTAAAAAAATCGACTTTTTCTCAAATGTCACAAAACAAATTAAAAACAAGTGAAAAAGGCGTTAAGTTCGGCTGGGCCGAACTTTGGATACTCTTCACCATAAAAATATTAATAGTTCCGAAAATGGGTAGGTATCACAATATGGGGGATAGGCGTAACTGTGGGCCGGTATATTATATATCATTCTCGAACCTCGCCGTTCTAGTTTTTTACCTCAATATCCCCCGATGGTAGAATGATTAAAACAGATGGCAAAATCGTCATAGAATTATATATTTCGAGGACAGAATATATACACTACTATGGTGGAATGCCAAAACATGGGGATAAGCACGAAACGCGGAAAAAATCACATAAATATTTTAATATAAACCAGTAAGGAAAGTAGTAAAGTCGGACTGGGCCGATTATATATGTATATATATGTATACATATATAGTCGGCCTATATATGTATACATATATAGTGTATCCTAACAGACGATGCGTTTTTGTTATATATCTATATCTGAACCGACTTCAGGGAAACTTACCAGAGACTAATTTATATTACATCAGTACGTTGTGTCAATCGGGCTAGTTATGGATCTTTTCATGAAGCTTAGCAACAAAATTCGTGCAGATCGAAAGATATATAGGGACTTTGGTGCACCAATTACATAAAATCGGACGAATCATTCTCCATCTTTTTCATTACTCGGTGCCAAATTTCGTGCAAATCAAAAGATTTCCAGGGAATTTAGTGGACTATTTACCTAAATTCCGGCGAACCTATATATAGGATCTATATTTAAATCTGAACCGATTTTTACGAAACATTGCACCCATCATTCTAGACTTAATTTAGTACGCTGTACCAAATTTCGTGCAAATCGAAAGATATATAGGGACACTGGTACACAATTTAACTTAAATCGGACGAAGATATATATGGGAGGTATATCTAAATCTGAACCGATTTTCACGAAACTTAGCTGACATCATTGTAGACCTTATTCATTACGCTGTGCCAAATTTCGTGCAAGTCAAAAGATTTCCAGACCTTTAGTGGACTATTTACCTAAAATCGGACGAAGCTATATATGGGAGCTATATTTAAATCTGAACCGATTTTCTCAAAACTTTTCACATATCATTCTAGACCTAATTCAGTACGCTATGCCAAAATTCGTGCAAGTCTTAAGATTTTAAGGGACTTTAGTGGAATATTTACCTAAAGTCGGGCGAAGCTATATATGGGAGCTATATCTAAATCTGAACCGATTTTCACGAAACTTTGCGCTCATCATTTTAGACTTAATTTAGTACGTTGTGTCAAATTTCGTGCAAATCGAAAGTGTATATATAAGATACACCATTTACATGAAATCGGACGAAAATATATATGCGAAATGTACTTTGTTTACAATTTAACATGGACAGACAGGCGGACGGGCGGACATGCATAAATCGACTTAGAAAGTGATTCTATGGATATTCTCAAAAGGAACCATGTGTCTATCTCGTTTTCTTTTGCCTGTTACAAACATATACACAAAGACATAATACCCTGTACCACAGTGTGGTGAAGGGTATAAAAAGGGGGTTGTATGGGGACTAACCCCAAAAAGTGGGCGAATATTAATAATATTTGGTAGGGAGATTTTTTACCATATACGACCTCAAAATTTCAAATTACAGCGAATTCGGTTGAAAAACGCGCTCAAAAACCCCAAAATACCGAAAATTGGGGAGTACCCTTATATGGGGCCTATCCGAAAAAATGCACCTATATTCATAATTTTTCGTGGAGAGTTTCGTTACCTATTAAGAACTCAGAATAATAATTTAGTGCCAATTCGGTGGTTAAATATGATTAACACCCCCAAAATACTGCAAATTAGAGGGTACCGTTATATGGGGGCTACAAGAAAAAGTAAACCAATATTTATAATTTTTTGTGGAGAAACTTGGAACCTAACAAGAACCCATTGTAGCAAATTCGGTTGAAAAACGTGCTGAAGAATACCGAAAATTGGGGGGTACCCTTATATGGGAGCTATGCCTAAACGTGGACCGATATATCCCATCTTCGAACTTGACCTGCCTGCAGACAAAAGACCAACCTATGCAAAATTTCAATGTATTCAGAAGATAGCGTGATTACAACAGACGGACGAATTGACGGTCATGGCTAGATCGTCTTAGAATTTAACCCTGATCAAGTATATATACTTTATAGGCTCGGAAATGAATATTTCGATGTGTTACAAACAGAATGACAAAATTAATATACCCTCCATACTATGGTGGAGGGTATAAAATAAATAAGAAGATTAAAAAAGTTGTTTAAATAATTCGATGTTTTCTCAAATACCAAATTAAAAAAAATATTTCTTGAAGCCTGCAAATGGGCGTGGACTTCATGAAAATAATTTTTGAAGCCTATCTATAGGCATGGATTTACACAGACGTGGATTTTATAAAAATATTTTTGCAGCCTATCCGTAGCCATGGGATGTCTAAAAATATTTTTTGAAGCCTATCCGCAGCTGTGGGATGTATAAAAATATTTTTTGAAGCCTATCCTTAGGCGTGGGTTGTATAAAAAATATTTTTTAAACATGGATGTTATAAAAATGTTTTTTGATACCTATCAAGAGGCGTGGATTTTTTAAAAATATTTTTGAAGCTTCTCCATAGGCGTGGTTTTACTAAAAATATTTTTTGAAGCTTCTCCATAGCCGTGGTTTGACTAAAAATATTTATTGAAGCTTCTCCATAGCCATGGTTTTACTAAAAATATTTTAATAAAAAAATGTTGAAGCCTACCTCTAGGCGTGGTTTTAAGACTATCTCTAGGTGTGGTTTTAACAAAAATATTTTTTGAAGCCTATCACTAGGCGTGGTTTTATTACAAATATTTTTTGAAGACCATCACTATGCGTGATTTTACTAAAAATATTTTTTAAGCCTCTCCATAGGCGTGGATCTTATAAAAATATTTATTAAGCCTCTCCATAGGCTTGGATTTGGTCTCTACAATATAGGCGCAAATATTTAAAAATACTTGTTGATGCATTCCTATTGTCATAACTTTTTTAAAACTATTTTGTATGAAAAATTTTTTAAAGATATTTTCTACAAACAATACTAATTTTACTTTTTCCTCTTTCAGGTAATTTTGAATTCTTTTTATTGATAAATGGTATTATAGGGTGAGTGTAAAATAAATTAACCCAAATGATAAACAAAACCCTTCCAATGGCCCCAAAAAAACACTACAAACCTCATCGCATAAACTTTAATTTGTTACAAAAATCATTAAATAATAACAACCGCAATTTTATTGTCACTCAGCTGCCTACCAATTATCATAAAATCAATTTTAGTATCCCACATTTTTTTTTATAACCCATTTGTGAAACAAATCAATCCGTCCATATATGGTCATATAATGTTATACCACTTTTTTATATCTTCCTTCCTATTACTTTGCATTTATTATTTTGTGTTTGTGTGTTTTGTAAAACAATAAAATTGCCCATTAATAAATTTCGAAAATAAAAACTTAATTTTAATTATAGCAATTTTCAAATAATTGGCATATAAATTTGCCTGCCAATTCCCAAAACAACATAATTCAATAAAATCAAATCGACGATTATTATTATTTGCCATATATGGCTGGCCAAATGATTTATATGTCTCTCTTTCTGTGTGTTGGGATATTTGTTTATTTTTTTGTGACGAACATGTTTTGATGTAATTATATTTTTATTTATAATTTTTTTTTATTGTGAGTGATAATCTATTGAAATATTAACCAGTAAGGAAAGTAGTAAAGTCGGACGGGGCCGACTATATGATACCCTTTACCACTATGTGTATATTAAACAGGACTATTAACATGAAATTGGATGAACGACTTAGATCAACCCATAAACACGTCATTCGTTTGTTACAATGGGACAAAGGTGTGTAACTCGACTTCAAACAAATATCAATAGGGCACCCATTGGGCTATGTCTGTACTTCTACGCAACTACGTTATTCTATGCTTAATTTTGTACGTTGTGCAAAATTTCATGTCAATCTGACAAACATGAGGAGTTTGATGCACAATTTACTTAAAATCGGACGAAAATCTATATGGCAGCTATATCCAAATATGAACCAATTTCAACGAAACTTGTCACAGGTTAGTTTATACTAATTTCTGTAGGTTTTGTTCCTATCAGTCATATATTGGGTCTATGGTCCGTCATTTACTTAAAATCAATCGATAATATATAAGGGAGCTATATCTAAATCTCAACCGATTTTCACGAAACTTTGCACACATCATTCTAGACTAAATTAAGTACGATATGCAATATAATAACTTTGGTACATTATGTACATTAAATCGGACGAAAATATATATATATATAGGTCTGAACCGATTTTCACGAAACTCAGCACACATCATTCCAGACTCAATTCAGTAAGTATGTCGAATTTCGTGCAAATCATAGGGACTGTGGTGCACTATTTACATTAAATCGGATGAAACTATATATGAGAGCTATATCTAAATCTGGACGGATTTTTACAAATCTTGGCAGATATCACTCTAAGCTTAATTCAGTACGGCATGCCATCTTTCGTGCAAATCGAAAGATATATAGGAACTTTGGCGCACCTTTTACATAAAATCGGACGAAAATATATGGGAGCCATATCTAAATCTGAACCGATTTTCAGGAAACTTAACACACATCATTCTGGATCTAATTCATTAGGCTGTGCCAAATTTCATGCAAATCGAAAGATATATAGTATTCAGTACCCTATGCCAAATTTCGTGCAAACCGAAAAATATGTAGTGACTTTGGTGCACCATTTACCTTAAATCGGACGAAACTATATATGGGAGCTATATTTAAATCTGGACCGATTTTCACTAAACTTGGCATCACTCTAGGCCTAATTCATTACGTTATGCTAATTTTCGTGTAAATCGAATGATATATAGGGACTTTGGTGTACCATTTACATTGAGTCGGACAAAAATATGTATGGGAGCTACATTTAGATCTGGACCGATTTTCACGAAACTTGTCAGATATCACTCTATCTATATCTAAATCTTAACCTATTTTCTCCAATTTAAATAGAGTTCGTCCTTGGGGCAAATAAGTGACATGTGCCAAATTTCATAAATCGGATCATAAATGCGACCTCTACTTTGTTCACAAAAATACATGGACGGACATGAATAAATCGACTCAGAAAGTGACTCTATGCATATTCTCAAAAGAAACCATCGGTCTTACAAACATATGCAGAAAGACATAATACCCTGTGCCGCAGTGTCGTGAAGGGTATAAATATTATTAAAAAAACCCCAAGCTTCTTTAGATAACCCCAAAAAATCTTTAACAAAATCCACGCCTCTTTAGAAGACTCCCCCTTTTTAGAAGACCAAAAAATATTTTAAAAAAATCCACGCCTATATAGAAGACCCCTAAGAATATTTAACCCTTTGTGGCCCGATTTTCATTTGTTCGTGGCCATAGAACGATTTTATGTGAACTGATTTAATGCAACTGTCCTAAATAGTATTTGAACAAAATTTGACGTCGCTACATCTTTGCATTCGGGTGGTACAGTACATTTTTTCTGGAAAATAAAAGTTCAATAACAAGAAACCCAAACGCAAAATGGACGGAAAAATCATTTTAAATTATTCTCTATATTATTTTTTTAAAATAATTAAAAATAATTCTAATGGCAGAATTCGTACAATTCGAATACGATGCGATATAAATAATTTGGACTGTATACACAAATTAGTACTGTACACTTTTTAGCCTCTTCTCTATATTAAAAAGCTCATAACTTTACCAAAAATTTGAATTTTTAGGTTTTTCTTTTGATATGTGTCGTCCATAATTAGGTCTTGACATATGTATTCCAAAAAATATATATTTACTAGGTGTGTATTAAATATAGGCTCTAAAACATTTTGTTGCCTGTGGGCAACATTGGGCCATAAAGGGTTAAAAAAACCAACACTGTACAGAGGACCCAAAAAAGGTTTAAAAAATCCACGCTCAAATCTTAGGAGCCCAAAAAATAACTTCAAAAAATCCACGGCTAAGTTGATGAGTCAAAAAGTATTTTTAAACCAGTAAGGAAAGCAGTAAAGTCGGACGGGGCCGACTATATGATACCCTTCACCACTTTGGGTATATTCAACAGATAGAATCCTAACAGATGTCGCATTTTTGAAGGACCATTAGCATGAAATTAAACAGGTCTTTCGGAGTCCTATAAATTTTGGTCAGATATAGAGTTGCTTCGTACAATAGGACAAATTAAATTAATTTAAAGCAAAATATCTAAATGTAAACCGATTTCATCGAAACTTGTCACATGTTAGGTTACATTTATTTCAGTATGTTTTGTGCATTCTGCCACATTTTGGGTTCTTTATTATATATAAAAACATATAGGGACTTTGGTGCACCATTTACTTAAAATCGGACAAAAATATATATGGGAGCTATATCTAAATCTGAACCGATTTTTATGAAATTTTACACACATCATTCTAGACCTAATTCATTGCGCTGTGCCAAATTTCGTACAAATCGAAAGATATATAGGGACTTAGGTGCACCATTTACCTTAAATCGGACGAAAATATATATGGGAGCTATATCCAAGTCTGAACCGATTTTCAAGAAACTTGACACACATCATTCTGGACCTAATTCATTACGCTGTGCCAAATTTCGTGCAAATCGAAAGATATATAGGGACTTTGGTGCACCATTTACTTAAAATCGGACGAAAATATATATGGGAGCTATATCCAAATTTTAACCGATTTTCGTGAAACTTAACACACATCATTCTAGACCTAATTCATTACGCTGTACCAAATTTCGTGCAAATCGAAAGATATATAGGGACTTTAGTGCACCATTTACCTAAAATCGGACGAAACTATATATGGGAGCTATATCTAAATCTGAACCGATTTTTATGAAATTTTACACACATCATTCTAGACCTAATTCATTACGCTGTGCCAAATTTCGTGCAAATCGAAAGTTATATAGGGACTTTAGTGCACCATTTACATAAAATCGGACGAAACTATATATGGGAGCTATATTTAAATCTGAACCGATTTTTATGAAATTTTACACACATCATTCTAGACCTAATTCATTACGCTGTGCCAAATTTCGTGCAAATCGAAAGATATATAGTGACCGTTTACATTAAATCGGACGAAAATATATATGGGAGCTATATCTAAATCTGGACCGATTTTTTCCAATTTCAATAGGGTTCGTCCTTGAGCCATGCGAATAGGCTGTGCCAAATTTCATCCAATTCGGACCATAAATGCGACCTGTACTTTGCTCACAAAAATACATGGACGGACGGACGGACGGACAGACGGACGGACGGACGGACAGACGGACATGCATAGATCGACTCAGAAAGTGATTCTATGCATATTCTCAAAAGGAACCATGTGTCTATCTCGTTTCCTTCTGCCTGTTACAAACATATGCACAAAGACATAATACCCTGTACCACAGTGTGGTGAAGGGTATAAAAATCCACGACTGTATTGATTAGTGAAAAATATTTTTAAAAAATCAACGACAGTATTGATGAGTCAAAAAATATTTTTAAAAATTCCACGCCCAAAAAATAGTTTTAAAAACTCCACGCCGATATAGAGAACTTTGAAAGAGAGCCCAAAAAATCCATGCATTGTGCCTTCAATGCAATGTGTCTTCAATGCTTACGTTTCGATTTTTCCATCACATATCAGGAGAACTACAAATGAAATAAAAAAATTACAACAAAAAAGAACTCCATAACGTAATACATAACGTTCTAAATGTTTTATTACGTTATACGTATTATTGGTGGCTACCATTCGGTAACTTTTGTTTTGTTGCTTTTTGGTTTCTTTTTTAACGTTTCCATTGCTAGCTATTTGATTTGGCGGCCAATGCAATTGCATAGTCCGTTGGTTGGTTGGGAGGCTGAATTCGTTGTTGGCTGTATTGACTGCCTTGGCGGCATTTTGGCGCATTTCATACCAATCGGCCAGTTAGCTTCAAACCCCAAACCAACACGGCCAAATCAACTTCTCTCTATGAAAAGTTGTTGTGTGTGTGAAATTAGGTCTCAAAGCTCTAAACTATGCTAGTGGTTCTGTAACTTTTTTCTTCTGCTTCTTCGTCGGCTTCTACTTCGATCGACAGCAGCAGCAACAATAACAACGGCTAGTCTCCTCCTGGTCTGTATAGCTGTTACCAATGATGTTGAGGTTGTTTTGCCGATCATAGTTGCAGTTGCAGTTTGCTGTTGTTATTGTTTTTGGCATGGTGTACATAGTGTTTTTATTGTGTAATAAGTAGATAACGGCATTTAATGGCTGAATGAGTGCTGTAATACAATAAAACCAACAGCAACAACAACAACAGCTCCAACAAATATCAAAAAGACGAAACTATGCGCAATGCTGCACCACCACAGCCCAGGCAGCCGATCCAGAGTTGCATTATGATGCTGATAGAATTTTTTTTGCTGTCGGTTCGTTGATTTGGTTTGTGGTTATGTTTCATTTTGTTTTCATGGTTTCTTTGTAAGCCGTAGCAGTAGCTTACAGAGAACAAACAAGCAACAACAACACGGCAGCAGCAGCAGCGTAAAATTAAAATTGATTAAAGATCTTTGTTAAAATTCTTTTTGCCAATTTTGAGGTTATGCAAGGCGCTGCTGAGGTTTTCTGGATGTTATTATTATCAGAATTGATGTTGTTGTTATTATTTGGGTTAATAAGAAAGAAAATTTCATAAAGAATATTATCATTAAATTTAATGATCAATTCATTTGGTAGAGAAAACAAAATAAGGGGTCAAAAAACAAACAAAGACAAGATTTCAAGCATGAATCTAAGCTTAAAAACAAGGGGATATTTAAGCTTGGGGTTTTTAAAAATATTTTTGGTGTCTCCCATAACTGAGTGAATTTAAAAAAAATTATTTTGGTGTTACAATACAGGCATGGATTTTTATACCCTTCACCACACTGTGGTACAGGGTATTATGTCTTTGTGCATATGTATGTAACAGGCAAAAGGAAATGAGATAGACCCGTGGTTCCTTTTGAGAATATGCATAGAATCCCTTTCTGAGTCGATTTATGCATGTCCGTCCGTCCGTCCGGACATTGATACCTCTCATATATATTTTCACCCGATTTTAGGTAAATGGTGCACCAAAGTCCCTGAATCTCTTTCGATTTGTTCGAATTTTGACATAATGTACTGAATTAAGTCTAGAATGATGTGTGCTAAGTTTCGTGAAAATCGGTACAGATTTAGATATGGTGCACCAAAGTCCCTAAATATCTTTCGATCTGCACGAAATTTGGCACAGCATACTCAATTGAGCTTTGAATGATGTGTGCTACTTGCTTTTACTTAGCTGGCTTGTTACAGAACGGTTGTTCCATAAGCCGAGCTTAAAAAATATTTCCAAGCGCGTCGGTCTTGTGTGCAAGTCCACCAATTTGGAAGACCACGTTCCAAGATGTTGTTTTCTACTTGGTCTTTCCATCTAATTCGTGGCCTTCCCCTTCTACGCGAACCATCAGTAGGCTCATTTTTATATGCCTTTTGAGCTGGGGCATTCTCATTCATTCGCACAACATGGCCTAGCCACCGTAGTCGCTGCAGCTCAATACGACTGACTATGTCGATGTCCGCGTATAAATTGTAAAGCTCGTGGTTCATTCGACGCCGATATTCACTGTCGACGCAGATCGCCCCGTAGATCTTTCGGAGAATTTTTCTTTCAAACACCCCAAGAGCTGTCTCATCTGCTTGCGCAAGTACCCATGCTTAAGATCCATATAACAGCACGGGTAGTATCAGCGTCTTGTAAAGTGTGAGTTTGGTCTGACGGGATGTGGCCTTGTTTCTACACTGCTTACTTAGACCATAGTAGCATCTGTTGGCAATCACAATCCTTCTCCGAATTTCAATACTGATGTCATTCGTTTTATTTGTGGCGGTACCAAGGTATATAAAGTCTTTAACAACCTCGAAGCTGTAGTTCTCATGTTCCACAGTTGGTCCGAGTCTACTGGACGTCTTGCGCGTTGATACCATCAGCTTGGTCTTCTCGCCGTTTACTGCCAGACCCTTTCCAGACCAGACTCCTTTTCAATTTGTTCAAAGGTGGCTGTTACCACCACTCGCAATGTTCGACCCATTATATCGATGTCATCGGCGTAGGCGAGTAACTGGTGTTGTTTGGTATACAGAGTGCCATTTCTGTTCACCTTTGCGTCTCGTATGACCTTTTCCAGTAGGATATTAAAAAGATCACACGACAAACTGTCACCTTGTCTGAATCCTCGTTCGGTATTGAAGGGCTCCGATAGGTCCTTTCCTACTTTAACGGCTGACCTTGTGCCACTTAAAGTTATCCTGCATAGCCGTATAAATTTTGCAGGAATGCCGAACGCAGACATGGCTTTAAACACCTCTGAACGGATAGGGCTGTCGAATGCGGCTTTATAGTCGTCAAATAGGTGGTATGTGTCGATGTGTTTTTCGTGGGTCTTTTCCAGGATTTGGCGCAAAGTGAAAATCTGGTCAATGGTGGATTTGCCAGGTCTGAAGCCGCATTGGTATGGTCCGATGATGTCATTGACCATTGGCTTCAATCGTTCACACAGCACACTGGATAGCACTTTATATGCGATGGGAAGGAGACTTATTCCTCTATAGTTGGCACATATCGTCTTGTCTCCTTTTTTGTGCACGGGACACAGGATGCTGAGGTTCCAATCATTGGGCATGCATTCATCTAGCCAAATTGTGTTAATCAGCTGGTGCATGCTCCTGAATGATGTGTGCTAATTTCGTAAAAATCTATTCAGATTTAGATATAGCTCCCATATATATTTTCGTCCGATTTAATGTAAATGGTGCACCGAAGATCCTATATATCTTTCGAATTGTAAGAAATTTGGCACATCGTGCAGAATAAACTCTAGAATAAGTTTCATGAAAATCGGTTCAGATTTAGATATATTTCTTCGTCCGATTTAAGACAAATTTTGATTTGCACGAAATGTGGCATATCGAACTGGATTAAGAGTAGAATGATTTGTGTTAAGATTCGTGAAAGTGGGTTCAGATTTAGATATAGCTCCCATATATACATTTTCGTCCGATTTAACCCGAGCTGTGCTAGCGTGACCATATGGTCATACTCATAATACGATCAATAAATCATCTAAGAAACCTGTGCCCGAGCAGTGCTAGTGTGAACATACGGCCACAGCCCAAAAATTGATCCTGTCGGTTATCCTGATAAGAAAAAAAGATACAAATCAAATTGTTGAATTCAGTGGCCCACAATCTAGAGGCGCTGAAAGTTTCGCCCCACAATTCGAAATAATTAATTACAGCACTATTCGGGTTAAGGTAAATGGTGCACCGAAGTCCTTAAATATCTTTCGATTTGCACGAAATTTGGCAATTTGTACTGAATTAGGCCTAGAATTATGAGTGGAGAGTTTCGGGGAAATCAGTTCAGATTTAGATATATCTCCCATTATAAATTTTCGTCCTATTTAATGTAAATGGTGCACCAAAGACCCCATATATTCTTCGATTTGCACGAAATTGGCATATCGTACTAAATTGAGTGTAAAATGATGTGTGCTAAGTTTCGTGAAGATCCGTTCAGATTTATATATAGCTCCCATATATATTTTCGTCCGATTTTACATAAATGCTGCACCAAAATCCTAATATTTGTCCGATTAATACGAAATTTTGCACAACGTATCAAATTGAAAATTGAATGACGTTATTGCGTTTTGTTGAAATTGGTGCAGATGTAGACATAGCTTTCATATGTATTTCGAACGGGTTTCTGATTGAGATTAAATTTTTAACAGTGCGGTGTACCGAATAGCACATAGGTTCCAAAAAGGCACAAAGATAACATGTTTGAGTTTGTTCAATTTCATGTCAATGTTCTTTTGAAAAGGCTAGTCTGTTAGGAAACATATGTGGAATATATCCAATGTGGTGAAGGTTTCATATAGTCGGCCCAGTCCGACTTTACTACTTCCCTTACTGGTTTAAAAATATTTTTGGAGTCTTCTAAAGAGGCGCGGATTTTTTAAAAATATTTTGGGGTCTTTTAATGAGGCGCGGTTTTTTAATTATTTTTTGAGTTCTTCTAAATATTTTTCCTGATCCTTTAAATGCCACTTAATTTTAAATTTAAAGTAATTTTCTCGCATTTAATTGAAATCACTTACAAGCAACGTTCTGAATGTTGCTGGCTGTCAAACATAATTGATTTTTTAAATCTCATATTGTTTTTTTTTTTTAAACTTAAACGATTTTTTTAACTCCACAGCCAAGCCATTTAAATAAAGTTTTGTCAGTAAATTTTTTATGTGCTACAATTCAATTAAATGTTCCGAAAAAAAACTGAAAATCAATTTTGAACGACAACGTCAATAACTCTTAAAATTAATGTTTATATGCGGCTCAATGATTGCTTGTTACATTTTTTGTTTTTTGCTTTCATCAAGTCATAATAATTTGCAATTTGGCAAAATTATTAAATGCAGTTTATAAATTTATATACAGCAAACGCTAAAATTGGGTACGTAATTTTGTTTAGAGTAAACGGAAGAAATTTGAATTTCAAGTTTGGATTTGCTATAAAAAAAATAAATTCTAAATTATTAAATTTTTATAAAAAAAATATTTTTTAATAGTTTCATTTTAAAATAAAAAAAATCGTTTATTTATATATTAACAATTGGTCTATTAAATAAAAAAATAGTTTAGTTTGTAATATTCTTCTTTGGTGTAAGTCAAAAGACAAATACAAATATCGGTATTATATGTGTAACCGCCAACCACCAACCATTCAGTCTATCAGTCATGTTACAGAATCAGGAAGTAATTTTTGTTGATGTACTACACACAACACCACACCATCATGCAGCGCTCTGCTTTGTTTGTCTATATGTCGTTTCGACATTGAATTTATCTCCGCCTGTGTGTATATCACTGATACTAGAAGTTTAGCTTTAGCACAGAGAAAAAAAGTATTTCATCTAGATTCGAGATATTTTTTATTTTCTTCGCAATAGTATACTCCACAATATTTCCCATACATATAATTCGAGTGGACTAGTAGATGGCGGGCTGGTCTGGTGGACGTACTTGGGACTGACTCACTGACTTGCTGGCTATCGGGTTGATTGAGAAGTAGGTGGTTCCATAGACAAGACACGGAACAACATGAATAACAATACAGAGATATTTGCAAAAAAAAATAACAGCAATCAAAGAGTTGCCATTTTGAGGGACAAAAATTGAATAGAAAATGTCCAAGAAATTGGCAAGAATTTCTGCCTATAAATTTTACAATATAGGGGTGCATTTTGATACCCTACACAACTATGTTGTCAGGGTATTATAGCTTTGTGCAGCCCCAAGAGATTGTAACGCCGCGAAATATTGGTCCTAGACCCACCTTTAAGTATGCCGATCGTCATATCTCGACTAGCTGAATCGATCTAGACATGTGTGTCCGTCCATTATATTTTGTAAACACGATACAGGCCACAGTTATGGACCAATCTTCACGAAATTTTGCATGTAGCATGGGTTCGCCTAATGAAGGCCGGGATGAAATGGACCAAATACTTAATTTTTGTCGGTTTTTCTGGTCGCTCCAGAGGCCGCAATTATGGCCCAAACATCTCGAATTTTTACATGGAGAAGGGGATTGGGCCAAATAATAAGCATACCTGCTTTGATAAAGATCGGTCAAAGAATTAGCACGGGTCAAATGGATCCTGACTTTTGTGTGAAACACGACAAATATGTACTCGGATGTGGGAGTTACACGTACATATTTACAGGTGCTTCTGTATTCAGATATTATTTAGTAACCCATTACCACACTAGAGGGCGGAAGAGGGCAGATATATATTACTGATCGCTTTGAAAATTTCCATGAGTTTCCAGTTATGGACAAGAACAACGCCTACAATTTTCGGTGCTGATTAGATAACAATTAGGGATGAAGTGGACCGAAAACTTTTTTGTTTTTTTTTCGAGATGATCAATAAACCACAATTATAAACCGAACATAAAAACACCACCCACGGTTAAGGGAATCTGGACAAATAATTAGAGTGGCGGCTGTACTGAATATTAGTAACTAGCAAAGTGCCCGCTACTTCGTATGCGGAAAGGCAATACAAAAAAATATTTCATATGGTATCGTAAATACTGTAAATTTACTTTTCGTACTCAAAGGTACGAATTTCCAAATATACCTCATATATTCGCATATATATTTGGAAATTCGTACTTATGAGTACTTTTCGTACTCATAAGTACGAATTTCCAAATATACCTCAATCCTTATTTCAAATAGTAATCGTAAGCCAAAATTTAAGAATTCCAGCTTTGTCTGTTCATCAAAAACCAAATTGTACCAGATTTGGTACCATTCTGTACTTTTCGTACCCATATTCCAAACATTATCAAATCTACACTCCCACAGTAACCTAAGTTGCAACTTTCGGGATTCGAAGTCTTCCCGTTCACCAATGTCCAATTTGTACCAAATTTTGTGCTTTTCGTACCCATAAGTACGAATTTCCAAAACTACCCCAGTCATGTTCTCCAATAATAACCTTTAGTCCACATTTAAGGATTCCAGCTCTATCCGTTCACCACACTCCAACAGTAATTTTAATCATAAATTTCAGGATCCCAGCCCTATCCGTTCATATAAAACCAAATTGTAGCATATTTAGTACCATTTAGTACTTTTCGTAAGTTTGAATTTTCAACACTATCTCAATCCTGTACTCTTAACAGTAATTTTATTTTCAAATATAAGTTTTTTATCTCAATCTAAATAAGCGTAGTACCATTTAGTACACATAATCATGCATTTTCTAAACTACCTTCATATCTCAATCCTACACTCCACCCTTAATTTTGATTCCAAAGTTTAGGGTTCCCGCTCACACAAAACGAATTGTACCCTATTTAGTACCATTTAGTGCTTCTCGTATCCAAGAGTACGAAATTCCAATACTACCTTAATTCTGTGATTTGCATTCTAAATTTAAGTTTTCCATCTCGATCCATTCACTCTGATCTAAACTGTACCAAATTTAGTACCATTTAGTACACCAAATGACAAGTTTTCAAAACTACCGACACATTTCAATCCTGCACTCCAACAGTAATATTAATTTAATCAAAATTTCAGGTTCTCAACCCTATCCATTGGTACCATTTAGTACTTTTAGTTCCTATAATTAAACTACGTCAATCCTACACTTCAAAAGAAATTTTAATTCCAAAATTCTGGAATCCAACTGTATCCACTTAATCAAGTTGTACCAAATATAGTACCATTTAGTACACATACGTACTATGCTTCCATACCTTAATTCTATATTCTAAAAGCAACCATTATTCCAAATTTTAGGTTTCCAGCTCTCTTCGTTCACCCAAATCCAAATTGTACCATATCTAGTGCCGTTTAGTACTTTTCGTACACTCAATCAATCAATCTTCAACAGTAATCAGAATTCCAAATTTCAGGTTTTAAGCTCATCCTTTTAAGCAAAATCCAAATTGTACTATATTTAGTACGATTTAGTACTTTTCGTACCAATAAGTGCGAATTTCCGAAACTACCTCAATTCTACACTGCAACTGTCATTTTAATTCCCAGTTTCAAGACTCCAGCTCTATATGTGAACCGAAATCCAACTTGCACCAAATTTAGTACCATTAAGTACTTTTCGTACACAAAGGTAAGATTTTTTAAAGCTACCTCAATACGATTTTCAGAATTCCATCTATATACACTCAACTAAATGGAAATAGTACTAAATTTTGTACCATTTAGTACTTTTTAAAAAAAACATAAGTACGAAAATCTTAAACCATTTCTATACATCAACACCACTTCCCAACCTGTATTCTATATAAAATGTCAAGATTTTAGCTATATATGTTCAATATATGCAGAATTAGAACTAAATTAAGTACTTTTAGTACACTTATGGGTCGAATTTCCAGAAACCCTTTTCTACATCTTTCTAACTTTCCATCAGTGACCCACATTCCAAATTTCAGAATTCCAGCTCTTCCCGTTCGCCTAATACCATATTTGGTACATTTTAGTACTTTTCGTACCCTTCTAGTACGAATCTCCAAAAACCCAGCCTTATCTCACGCCTACACACCAACAACAACCCACACTCAAAATTTCAAGCTTCTAGCTTTAGCCATTTCGTTTGGGCGATGATCGATGATCTGATATTCGGAAAATATGTCATTGTAAGCAAGAGGTGCTGTTGAACTCTAATGGACAAGAGGGTGTAAATATCAAGAAATATTGCCCAGGCTCGGAACAAAAATCCGCAGAAAGTTAGAGTTACGTGGTAGTTGTGTTGGGTATCGTATGGTCGGCCGACTATACTGCTCCGCTCACTGGTTTAAAAATATTATTTGGGCTTTACAATATTGGCGTGGATTTTTTAAAAATATTTTAAAAAAATATTTACTTCTAATTAGTAAACCAATTCTTAGGATTATGGCAACCCTGTTGGTGCCTATTCCTTTAAGCTTATATTTTTATACCTATCAATATGGAGTATCTTTAAGAATCAATTGAAATCTCCACCACCACCACAACTGGGAAGTGCAAAAGAAAATCATTAACATCCTTATTAGGGAGCAGCAGACAAACAAATTCCAGTAGTTTTCTTTATTTAGAGAAAATAATGCCACGACAACAAAAACAACTAGCTTTGGCTGCTTGTGACGAAGAACAACAACAACCAACTTCAATTTTTTGTCTATAACTTCGAAAGGGTTAAACAACTTCAGATTGTGTACGGTTTATAATTTTCTTCTTGGCCATATCCTAGAAATGGTTTTTTTCTTTTTTCTGTTTACACATTCACGCCATAATTGTATACGTATGTATGCAAGTGTATGTGTGTGTTTGTGTGTTTGTAAAAAAGATGAAAGGGAAACAAAAATCTCATTATTTTCCTTCTTTACATGGAAATTGTGTTCTTTATGATGATCTTATTAGTAGGTAGATAGGTTGGTTCCTAGAAGTAGTAGAAGCTCAAGTAGATGAAGATGAAATATCTTGTACATCATTAAGGCAAACAACGAAATAGCTTAGAATTATTTTGATGAGGAGCAAAAGGAAAAAGAAAACTTGGAAATAAGATGAAAGAAAGAACAGAGGCAACTTTTTGTGTGTTCTGACTTCAAAAGAAGTCATTATTTTTTATTTCCGTAATTTTTGTGTTTGATTGGTGGTATTGGTGGAATACCTTTATGAGTAATTTGGTTGGCAAATTGTCTTCCTTTAATAGAAATCGCCATGAAATAGATTGATTTTTGTGGTGGCAGGCAAATGGAGGAAATTACAGGATTGTTAAATTGCCAATTTTTTTGGAGAAAATAGGCGCCAACCAATAAATAATGAACTATAATTTTTGCATATGAAGGAAATATTAGAGATAGAGGAAAGGATTAAAAAAAGGAATATGAGAGTTAGAAGTGAAAAAAAAACTTTCAAAAAAAAAACTTTCAAGTAATCCGCATTCACATTAGTGGACTCTTAAAAAATCAATTTTACCTGCTTTATATGGACAAATCATAAGATAATTCTTGTTCGAACTATTTAAAAACTTCACGCCAATAGCTGTGAAAATATTTACACAAATATTTTTTCTCCCCATTTCCCTCCCAAAAATCCGTCTTTTTAGCCAACATCAAAAAATAGAATTCTCCCCAATGGGGAGTGTTGTTAACAACATGGCGACAATTGTTTGCAGGCAACTGCAGGCAATCGGAATGTTGTTCATGAACACAAAAAAATTAGAAATAGAAATAAAAATCGATTAGTCACTGTTTGGCGAACCGTGCAATTGTCAAAGATTATTTTTCATTTTCAAAAGAACGTCATCGCCATGCTGTCGATGGTGTTGTGTTATTGTCGCCATCCAATGGTTGTTGTATGCAACAGAATGCGGTAAGCGGTTAACCGCAACAACAAACACCAAAGTACAATCTCAAACAACGACAACAACACCAAGATCGACAACGTCACATAGTTGTTGTTATTTGTTTGCCGCGCACCACCATTCCGCAACAAAATACATATTTGTACATTTGATGGCCATCAGCGTGTGGCTAGAAGTGCCGCAAAATAACATGATCCATTGCCAATATAACCGAATAGTAATAGAGAATTCATTTGCTAGAACGTAAGAACGGTTGGGCGATCGACCCTCCTTCCTACCAACCGCCCATAGAACCGTTCTTCTATCCGCCCGGTCTTATTTGTTCACATTTTTCAATGTACATACGCGTGAGTGTGGTGACCGTTTTTTTTTTTTCTAATTTAATGGCTAGCCGTGGCCCAGGAATTTCACCGTAAGGCATTCATCTTTATCCAATCATTAATATTAGAAAAAAGGGGAGGTTAGCTTTTTGCTGCAGTGATTAATTAAATGTTGCAGCTATATGATGGTGCAAAATATCGGATGTACGCTTAATTAAAGATTTTGAATTCCTTTTCATGCGGCATTCTACAAATGAAATGTAGAGGCTCTTCAAAAAATATTCATTAAAAAATCCACGCCTTATGTAGGCCTTGAAAAAAATATTCATTAAAAAACCACGCCTTATGTAGGCCTTGAAACAAAATATTCATTAAAAAATCCACGCCTTATGTAGGCCTTGAAAAAAATATTCATTAAAAAATCCACGCCTTATGTAGGCCTTGAAAAAAAATATTCTTTAAAAAATCCACTCCTTATATAGGCCTTGAAATAAATATTCTTTAAAAAATCCACTCCTTATATAGGCCTTGAAAAAATATTCTTTTAAAAAATCCACGCCTTATATATAGGCCTTGAAAAGATATTCTTTTAAAAAATCCACGCCTTATATATAGGCCTTGAAAAAATATTCTTTAAAAAATCCACGCCTTATATAGGCTTTGAAAAAATATTCTTTAAAAAATCCACGCCTTATATTGGCCTTGAAAAAAATATTCATTAAAAAATCCACGCCTTATGTAGGCCTTGAAAAAAATATTCATTAAAAAATCCACGCCTTATGTAGGCCTTGAAAAAAATATTCATTAAAAAATCCACGCCTTATATGGGCCTTTAAAAAATATTCTTTAAAAAATCCACGCCTTATATATAGGCCTTGAAAAAATATTCTTTAAGATATCCACGCCTTATATATAGGCCTTGAAAAAATATTCTTTAAAAAATCCACGCCTTATATAGGCCTTGAAAAAATATTCTTTAAAAAATCCACGCCTTCTATAGGCCTTGGAAAAATATTCTTTAAAAAATCCACGCCTTATATAGGCCTTGAAAAAATATTCTTTAAAAAATTCACGCCTTATATATAGGCCTTGAAAAAATATTCTTTAAAAAATTCACGCCTTATATAGGCCTTGAAAAATATCTTTTTAAAAATCCACGCCTTATATAGGCCTTGAAAAATATCTTTTTAAAAATCCACGCCTTATATAGTCCTTGAAAAATATCTTTTTAAAAATCCACGCCTTATGTAGAACTTGAAAAATGCCTTTAAAAAATCCACGCCTTATATAGGCCTTGAAAAATACCTTTAAAAAAATCCACGCCTTATATAGGCCTTGAAAAATACCTTTAAAAAATCCACGCCTTATATAGGCCTTGAAAAATGCCTTTAAAAAATCCACGCCTTATGTAGGCCTTGGAAAATACCTTAAAAAAATCCACGCCTTATATATGCCTTGAAAAATACCTTTAAAAAAATCCACGCCTTATATAGGCCTTGAAAAAATATTTTTTAAAAAATCCACGCCTTATATATAGGCCTTGAAAAAATATTCTTTAAAAAATCCACCCCTTATATAGGCCTCGAAAAAATATTCTTTAAGAAAATCCACGCCTTATATAGGCCTCGAAAAATATTCTTTAAAAAATCGGCGCCTTATATAGGCTTTGAAAAAATATTCTTTAAAAAATCCACGCCTATTGTAGCCCAAGAAAAAATATTCCTTAAAAAATCCACGCCTTTCGAAAATATCTTTGCCTATGCTTCTATTATTTTTTTTTAGCTTTTGACATCCATTTGGCATTATTCCCAAGAAAAAGTGTGTCCCCCATCCGAATTGTTGTTTGTTTATTTGTGTGCTCTTCTAGCGCCTGGCATGTTTATAGCCATAGAATGGCTTAATTGCATTTCCTAATATACGAAATTCGGCTGGCGTGATGTTGGTGATGATGATGATGGCAGCCACACTTGCATTTACGCTTGGCCAATCAGGGAGCTCCCCCGAAAAATTAGTGAAAATACCTAGAAAGCCGAATAGAAAACCAAACAAACCATAACTCATGGCATCTTCTACTCGTGTATGGCCTCAGAAGAACCGCAACAATTTTCGGAAAGAAATAAGAAAAATAAAGCCGAAACTATTTTTTCTTGAATGTATGCCAAAAGTTTATTTTTAAGTGATTTCGCTTACAGCACACAATATGCGGTGCGCTGGGGTTCGCTTGGCGCTCTTTTCGGCTTTTCCAGAGGTGAGGAGGGTGGGAAGTTTGTAATATTTTTAGCAAATGTGAAAATGCAGAGGGAAACAACCAAGAAAAGAAAACCGAGACATATGCTTGACATAATAATAAAAACAACAACGACGACGAGCAACCACGGCGACATCATGAAAATAAAAACGCATTGAGGTTTTCCAAGTTTATTGACCTTAACATAAGACACACAGAGAGCATCAGCATCATCACTCATTCATTGGCAACACATTTTCCATCAACCATTTCCGTATTCCCTTTTGAGCAGCAGCCACAACAGCAGCGTTCATACCTCGCTCTTGTCCCGCTTAACGCTCCATATACTCAACAAGTTCCGCGGACATTTTCCAATAGAGCTGCGGCTTAACAATATCCAAACGTTCATTATCGGCCAGCCATATTTGTCCATTTGAACCCATTTCGATGGCCCGCACTATATTGCGTGCACACACTGCGGTTTCTTGACACGGTGCCCCTTTTAATTTATCCACATACTCTTGACCATATTCCAAAAATGCTTTCATCGTATGCCGGACAAATGTCTTGGTAGGACCACAACAAATGGCCATGACAGCCACACCGGTTTTCTCATAATAGATGGGATGCTGGAAGAGAAGAGAACAGAAGAAAAAAAACAACAACATCAGAATGGAAGTTAGAAAGGTACATAGATGGATGGATAGATAGCCGGAGAAGAAGATATATAGTGTAAATGTGGTGTGGTCGTTAGATGAGTTGGACGATGCATTGGAACTGCCATATAAGATTAGAAATTATGTTTGATAGTAATCTGACAATAAGACACACATGCACACATACACACACATAGAGAAATACAAATAAAGTATTTGCAAGAAGTTTTGTATGGAATTGTTGTCATCTTCCTTCTGCTTTATATGGTAATGAAAAATGGAGGATGTGTGAAATCAATAGTGCAGATAAAGAAAAAGGCGGACACAAGAAATGGAAGATCATACAGTAGAATATTTTTTTAAAAGACCGTGAAGAGGGGTCTTTTGATACATATTTTTTAAGGTATATTTTTTAAAGAATATTTTTTCAGAGTCTGCCAATAGGCGTGGATTTTTTAAAGAATATTTTCTTAAGGCCTACAAGTGGCGTGGATTTTTTAAAGAATATTTTTTCAAGGCCTATATAAGGCGTGGATTTTTTAAAGAATATTTTTTCAAGGCCTATATAAGACGTGGATTTTTTAAAGAATATTTTTTCAAGACCTATATAAGACGTGGATTTTTTAAAGAATATTTTTTTAAGGCCTACATAAGGCGTGGATTTTTTAAAGAATATTTTTTCAAGGCCTATATAAGGCGTGGATTTCTTAAAGAATATTTTTTCAAGGCTTATATAAGGCGTGGATTTCTTAAAGAATATTTTTTCAAGGCCTACAAGAGGCGTGGATTTCTTAAAGAATATTTTTTCAAGGCCTACAAGAGGCGTGGATTTCTTAAAGAATATTTTTTCAAGGCCTACAAGAGGCGTGGATTTCTTAAAGAATATTTTTCAAGGCCTACAAGAGGCGTGGATTTCTTAAAGAAAATTTTTCAAGGCCTACAAGAGGCGTGGATTTCTTAAAGAATATTTTTTCAAGGCCTGTATAAGGCGTGGATTTTTTAAAGAATATTTTTTCATGGCCTATATAAGGCGTGGATTTTTTAAAGAATATTTTTTCAAGGCCTATATAAGGCGTGGATTTTTTAAAGAATATTTTTTCAAGGCCTATATAAGGCGTGGATTTTTTAAAGAATATTTTTTCAAGGCCTATATAAGGCGTGGATTTTTTAAAGAATATTTTTTCAAGGCCTATATAAGGCGTGGATTTTTTAAAGAATATTTTTTCAAGGCCTATATATATGGCGTGGATTTTTTAAAGAATATTTTTTCAAGGCCTATATAAGGCGTGGATTTTTTAAAGAATATTTTTTCAAGGCCTATATAAGGCGTGGATTTTTTAAAGAATATTTTTTCAAGGCCTATATAAGGCGTGGATTTTTTAAAGAATATTTTTTCAAGGCCTATAGAAGGCGTGGATTTTTTAAAGAATATTTTTTCAAGGCCTATATAAGGCGTGGATTTTTTAAAGAATATTTTTTCAAGGCCTATATAAGGCGTGGATTTTTTAAAGAATATTTTTTCAAGGCCTATATAAGGCGTGGATTTTTTAAAGAATATTTTTTCAAGGCCTATATAAGGCGTGGATTTTTTAAAGAATATTTTTTCAAGGCCTATATAAGGCGTGGATTTTTTAAAGAATATTTTTTCAAGGCCTATATAAGGCGTGGATTTTTTAAAGAATATTTTTTCAAGGCCTATATAAGGCGTGGATTTTTTAAAGAATATTTTTTCAAGGCCTATATAAGGCGTGGATTTTTTAAAGAATATTTTTTCAAGGCCTATATAAGGCGTGGATTTTTTAAAGAATATTTTTTCAAGGCCTATATAAGGCGTGGATTTTTTAAAGAATATTTTTTCAAGGCCTATATAAGGCGTGGATTTTTTAAAGAATATTTTTTCAAGGCCTATATAAGGCGTGGATTTTTTAAAGAATATTTTTTCAAGGCCTATATAAGGCGTGGATTTTTTAAAGAATATTTTTTCAAGGCCTATATAAGGCGTGGATTTTTTAAAGAATATTTTTTCAAGGCCTATATAAGGCGTGGATTTTTTAAAGAATATTTTTTCAAGGCCTATATAAGGCGTGAATTTTGTAAAGAATATTTTTTCAAGGCCTATATAAGGCGTGGATTTTTTAAAGAATATTTTTTCAAGGCCTATATAAGGCGTGGATTTTTTAAAGAATATTTTTTCAAGGCCTATATAAGGCGTGGATTTTTTAAAGAATATTTTTTCAAGGCCTATATAAGGCGTGGATATTTTTTCAAGGCGTCTATATGGCATGGATTTTTTAAAGAATATTTTTTCAAGGCCTATATAAGGCGTGGATATTTTTTCAAGGCGTCTATATGGCATGGATTTTTTAAAGAATATTTTTTCAAGGCCTATATAAGGCGTGGATATTTTTTCAAGGCGTCTATATGGCATGGATTTTTTAAAGAATATATTTTCAAGGCCTATATAAGGCGTGGATTTTTTAAAAAAAAATTTTTCCACGCCTATAAATAAGGTGTGGATTTTTTTAAAAAAAATTTCCACGCCTATATATAATGTGTGGATTTTTTAAAGAATATTTTTTCCACGCCTATGTAAGGCATAGATTTTGTAAAGAAAATGTTTTCAAGGCCCATATAAGCCATAGATTTTTTAAAGAATATATTTTTAATTTCTTGATGTTTTTATTTTTTGTCTCTCACTCACCGCCAAACTCCTTGTAAAACCAATTACGCCAAATTTCGCTGCACTATAGACACAAAAGACGGGCGATGGATCCAAACCCGTAACCGAGCTAATATTAACAATCATACCACCACGCCCCGCCTCTTTATTTTTATCCATATAGGCCATGGCACAACTGATAATATTTATGGGTGCTGTCAAATTGATATTTATCGTAGCTTCGATATCCTGTTCCTTACACAACGTCGAACCATTTACCATGATATCAATATAATCCATTTGCATCATAACATCTTCAAAGTAGCGTTGCATTTCTTCCCTCGACATTGTGAAATCAAATTTCCAAAAGAAAATTTGAGTTTTAGGGTTCAAAGCCTGCAACTGGGCAATCGCCTGGGGATTTTCAACGCTGTGCAGCATTGCTAATTTCTGAAATAAATGTTTGGGAATTATTTTTGTTTCGGATTTTTAGGGAATATTTTTTTTCAATACCGCAATTTTCTTGGTCACCAAAACTTTGCATGTCTCATAGGCAATACCACCACAATCGGCCACATAGACAACATGTTTACCCTCCAAATCCATTCTTTTCGTTTTTTAGCCTTTTTTAATTTTTATATATTTTCCCCTTTGATCGGACCAGCTCTTGTGCTTCAATTTTTCAAACTAATTCCCTTCGAAATTTTTGGGAAAATATTTTTCGATGACCATTTGAATATTTACTGGCTTATCTTCTGCTTCATTGCTAGATAAGCGGATTAATTTATATCTTTGTTCAAGTTTTCGGGTTCTTCTTCTTCTTTTTAGATAATATGCTGCACTTTTTAAATATATTTTATTAATCATTTATTTACTGTGAATTGTTTTCGTAATAAATCACGTGCATATGCGCTGACTTTGAAATTTTGATGATTAAATTAAAAAGTAACAACAATTTTTTTGTGGGCGATAAGAAAGAGTCGTAACTTCTGGATAAATATTTGATATAAACAAAAAACTTCTGGATTTAGTTGAGTAAGATATTAAATCATGTGTTCAATTGTATTGAAAATCATTATTGTGACTAATATGAAAGAAGAGGCGCCCAACTGAAAATGGAAGCCTTTATTTGGTAAAACTATATATGGGACGGAGTGTCCACATTTACAAATAATGGAATTATTTATTAAAAATACATTTGTTAAGTAAATTTGAAAAAAAAAATGGCGCCCAACATAAAATACTAGATTTGAATAAGGAACAATTTCCATTGGAACTCTAATATCATGTCGGAAAAGAAGTCCAAAAAATATTAAAATTTTTTAATTCATAAATAATTGTTTCTAATATTTATGAATAAAAGGAACAATTTCCATTGGAATTCTAATATCATGTCGGGAAGAGGTCCAAAAAATACTCCAATTTTTAATTCATAAATAATTTTTTCTACAATTTTTATTTTGAAAATTTGGCGCCCAACGTAATATAAAAGCCTTAATTGGTCTCAAGGAGAAATTTTTTGTGAAGGTTCAATTTTAAATATATTTTATATTTTTTCAATGGAGCCAGACAGAAAATAATATTCATTAATAAGGAGCACAAACTAATACACACAACAAATCGGTATATTACAGTAAATATTAAACTAATACCCATCAAACGTCATGAGCTGCTTTTGTCTTGACTTTTATGACGTTTTATATTTCTTAAAGGTGTATCTTTTTGTGTTATATATTTATGTATTATATATATTTATATATAATAGGAAATACAATTTGAGTAATTTGTTATCCAACAGTTTCTCATTTACTTAATACTGTTGTATTATGTTCAGGTTTAAACATGTCGCTCTTTCTATAGAGCAGTTATATCATTAACCTCAACGTAAAACCAAAAACCACAAGGGGAAATAAATTGTATGTTTCTATAAATAAAATATATACGTTCATAATTGAGGGGAGCTATATTTCCCTTGAAGTGGATACAGTTGATATCCATTTCTTTAACAAAAAAAAAGAGCGTGGGTGAATAACTGTGGTAAAAATATATAGGAATTTTTAAACTTTATGTAAATAAACAACAAAATATATTTTTGTTTAAATCCACATCTATGAAAAAACTATTTTAAAAAATAAACACCTATTGCTGCCTTTGAAAAACTATTTGTATACCCTGCACCACACTGTGATACAAGGTATTATGTCTTTGTGCCTATGTTTGTGCAAAAGGAATCGAGATAGACCCATGGTTCCTTTTGAGAATATGCATAGAATCACTTTCTGAGTCTATTTACGCAGGTCCGTCCGTCCATGTATTTTTGTGGACAATGTACAGGTCGTATTTATGATCCGATTTGGATGAAATTTGGTACAGTTCACATATTTAGCCCAAGGACGAACCCTATTGAATTTGCAGAAAATCGGTTCAGATTTAGATATAGCCCCCATATATAATTTCGGCCGATTTTTTGTGAATGATACACAACTAGCAATATTTGTCCGATTGGGACAAAATTTTGTTAAAATCAGTTAAAATCAGTTCAGATTTAGATATATATAGTTTCGACCGATTTTTTGTGAATGATACACCAAACTCCCAATATGTGTCTGATTGGGACAACATTTTGCATAGCGAATGTAATCGAGGAAAAAATGATGTGTGCTAAGGTTTGTTGAAATCGGTTCAGATATTTATATAGGTCTTATATATATATATATATATATATTCGTTCGTACACCGAAGGGCCTGTGTTGGTCTCAAGGGTATTAATATTAAATTCAATATAGAGTGATAACCAAAAACAAATGGTGTATGCAACGGTTGCTTAATTAGGTCCATGTGTTTATTATAGCTCTCATACGTAATTTTACTCGATTTCATGCAAATGGTACATCATTGATTTCAGAATGGTATGTGAATGGGGTTTTTTTCAATTGGTTCAAATATCTATCTCGATAGCACATTTAATTTCGCCCAATTCCATCTCAATGGTCCTCCAAAGATTCTATGTCTGTTCTATCACAGTATATTGTAGATGTTAACATCTCTTGTATGCACCCAAAGTGGTGAAGGGTATCATATAGTCGGCCCCGTTCGACTTTTGAATTTTCCTTACTGTTTTTAAATCCAAATCTATTGCTCTCTTCGAAAAAAATTAAGCAATCCATGCCCCCATGCGAGCCCTTGATTTGTTTAAAGCCACACCATTGTTACCCTCAAAAAAATGTTATTTAATCAATCCATGCCTCCATTGTGATCCTTGAAATTTTTTTAAACAATCAAGGACTCCACATCCATCGTGACACACATTCATTGTGATCCTTGATTTTTTTTAATCAATCCATGCCTCCATATACATTTTGAAAAAAATTGCAATCAATTAAGGCCTCCACATCCATTGTGATCCTTGAAAAAAATATTTTTCAATCAATCCATGCCTCCATATCCATTGTGATCCTTGAATTTTTTTTTTAATTAATCCATGCCTCCATATCCATTCTGAAAAAAATTGTAATCAATTAAGGCCTCCACATCCATTGTGATCTTTGAAAAATTAATTTTTAATAAATCCACGCCTATTGTGATCCTTGAAAAATATTTTTTAGTCAATCAATGCCTCCACATTCATTATGATCCTTGACAAAATATTTTTTGATCAATCCATGCCTCCACATCCATTGTGATCCTTGAAAAAACAATTTTTAATAAATCCACGCCTATTGTAATAAATCCCCACCTAATGTTGCCATTGAAAAAAATTATATATTTTTTAATGCCACACTTTTCTAAATCCAATCTGAATAGAGAGAGTAATAGGAGAACTTACACAATGAAATTTACTCTGATACCGACATCACATCACACAGTTGTAAAATTAAATAGCGGAACATACCCAAGTTAACATTTGGGTGTCATGTTCCGTTTTTCGTTTTATCATTGCCAGACATGTGGGCTAAAAAGTGTTCCTCATTATGTGGAGGCGTCTTTAAGTCTAAGGGACGGAAAGTTTAGCCTCGTGTTATGAGATGACATGGATACATGATTGGTTCTACGATATAAAATATTGAGAAACGAAAATAAAATTTTATGAAAATGTTAAATAATTTAAATTTATATTTAATAATATTTAAGATAAATATTTAAGGAAATATTTTTTTTCGATATTTTTTTTTTTTTTTTTTGAAAACTGAATTTTTGAATTTGCCATATAACCATTGACAATTGTCCCTTTTTTTAAGGGCGCCACTTTATTAGATTTGTTTCACTAGAACATGAAAACATTTCCTAGGAGATAACACTTTACTCATTAACAAACGACAATTTCTGTTGGGCGCCACTTTTTTCAATTTAGGGATATGTCATGGGATGATATGGATTCATGAGTTCTATTCTAATAAATACATTTAAAAAATTATATCAATTTGAAAAAAGCCCAACCTAATTTTATGGCATTTTCTGTTGGGCGCCATTTCATCAAATTAGTCACCATTGGCAATGCACTAAATATTTAGCTTTTAAATTGTGAACATACTATTCCTAGAATGTTTTATATTGAATATGAGATTTATCGGTTCTAGTTTTGGTAAAGCCCTCAAAATAACTGCACATCCCAATATTCGATATGTAGGTAATTTCGGAAACGCTTTTCAGTTGGGAGCCAAGTCGTTATACGAAAAATTGTGTTTCAAATCTTTGGAAATTTGGTATGTATGTTCAAGTTCCTAGCCCATCAAGTTTCCAAACTACCCATATATAGAAGCATCGATCGATTATAGATATTCTGAATTTTTTGGACCGACGTAACGTTTTTTTTTTTTGCTTCCCCATGTTTCAGAATATAAAAAGCTCGGTTGGACTGTGTTTAATGACATTGTTACTTGTTGCAATTTCTCATTCAATACCCCTTTACCTGAGTATGTAATTTTTCTGACATTTGATTGATAATTGGTTTTTTATTTATTATCTATATGTTTCCCTCAATTAAATGCAAAACCAACACTTGACGAAGTGCTCTACTAGAAATAAAAAAAAAACATATTCTATAATTGACATTTGACATTTCATTGCCAATTAAATACAGAATTTCATTGATCTAACAGACGTCACACCGCAACGAATTGAATTTTAATGGAGATTACAATCAGATGGTTGGTTGATATGTAAGGTGTAATTAAATTAGTTGACATGCAATCGATTCGATATTTGTAAGGTTTCCGCCAAGACGAAATATACACACACAACAAATTTCTCTTAGTTGATTTCTCTATGTACACCTACAGAATGGGGTTTACTATTTTTTTGTTCGGCAATTTAGAGTAATAAAAAAATTATTCTATATTTTGACAATAACACAATTGGGAAAATTTATTGATCAGCATTTTTTAATGAACAAAAATTTTCGCAAGAGCTACAACAGGTACCATGGTTGTGGCCGGAGGAATGGATTTCATCCGAAATAGTTATCTCTCTTGTATAGGAATTTCCATAACCTTCTTCATACGGGGCCTCCTTAAAATCCAACTCCCATAACTACGTCACTGTTGGCCCACACTCAAAGCTCTAAGCCCACCACCTTCTGCATCAAAATCAACTTTAAATTTAAAGAAAGAAAAAACAACTTCACTTTAATTTGTGTACCAATAACGTAAATTATGCAAATTTTTATTGTAACCATTAAAGTGTTTCCCTGTAACAGCAAAGCAAACTCAAAGAGGAACCCCGATTTAAATAAAAAAAATGAAAACTTCAAATGCAAAAAAAAGTTTTTTGATATATGCATGTATGTAGATTATTACTTTAGTCAGTCTTTTTTTTGTGTGATCAAAATCCACCAGGCCGAGGGAAATCGCAAAATTATTGTGCTTGCTTTTAAGGTGGTCTAGATTTTCTTCATATTTTGTTTATGTACCTACCTCTCTTTTTGGTTATTTATGAATATTTATTATGACTATATCTTCCAGCCGGCATGATGAAGATAATTGAACAAAGCATTACCACCATCAGCCGCCACTATACTAAGGTGATAAGACCAACGCCTATATTTGCTCTCAAATTTTTTTAGTTATGATTTTAGAAATACAGCTTATTTAAGTGGGGTAGATCAAAGAAATATCGCATGAGTGTAATAACAGTGTGGATAATTTAAATAGGTGCAGTAAAGTCAAATAAAAGTTATTAACAAAAAGTAATAGCATTGTTAAGTTCGGCAGAGGCGACATTTTATATACCCTTCAACATGGAGTGGACAATCAAAATATCGGTCGCGACATTTTTAGACAAAGTCCTGTACCGAAAATGATACACGACGTATTCATGGGGGATATATTGACACTTTTTTAGGGGGGTTATGTCCAAAGATCGGTTGGAAAATTATGCCTAGTACCATGAAAATACTTATAAGGCGATTGTACCTCTATATGGGCACTATACCCAAAGAGCGATCAATATTTATAATTTTTGGTGGGAGAATTCAACTACCCATGACAACCAAAAATATCAAATTACAGTCAAATCGTTTGAAATAAAGACTAATCAAAACAATTGAGGGTTTCCTTATGTGGGAGGCTGCACAAACACTTGGGCAACATTGATAATTTTTGGATGATTTTCTACCCATGCACTATAGGTCAAACAGACAATTTTACTGGCCAAAAGTCGAATTGAACACATTGTCTTATAACTTCTTTTGTTTGGCGTTGGCAACGTTTGGCAATTGAAATAAACATTAATATTTGTTTATTGAACCGTCCCTAATCTAAATAACCTAATGCTGTTTTGCGGATTTGTGTAGGTTTTGTAATTATTACCATTTTGGTATTATAAACCATTTACCGAAATACTAATTAATTTGAATCTGAAATAACTGGAGTAGAGGTAAATCTTGTATTCAAAATTATTTTAATTTCATTATTATGTCAGTTTTCATTAGATTTAAACATATTTCGAACTTATTGTTCTTGGCAGTCCATGACTGCTAATGTCCACAAGGTACAAATTCATTCGACGCAGATAATGGAAAATTGTGTACTTACATTAGGGGTTCTTGGAGAAGATGCTGCTGAAGCTAGGCATATATTGTATAAGGCCGACAGGTTACATCACGTTCGTAAGAGCAGCCGAATGAATAACATCTTAGATATATTTACTAGAGCCTTGGATACATTAGATCCTTTAATATCATCAATTAGCTTAATCAAACGCATGCAGCATCGAAAACGTTAAAGCTTGAAATGATTGAAATATTAAAATGTCAACATTCTATTGATGAATTAGAATCTCTAAAACAGTAGAATTTAAATAAAACTATTAAAGATGAATATAAATCACATGATGAAAGCAAGGAGTTCAATAAAGACGGACTACAACGTATATAAATATTCTTAATGACTTAGATTTAGGAAATGAAACGGACTTCATTTAAATAATATATGTAATCACAGACGTAGCAAAGTGGATGGGTGTCCCGAATTGTTTTTGTTTTCATTAACTTTTGTCATGCAACAGAAAAATTGTAATTTGTTCATAAACACCAAATATCCCTGCAAGCATTTTTAATCGCCTAAGTAACTAAAAAGTCTCATGAATTCGGTCATAAGAAAGCGATTGTCTGCGACAATCGCTATCTTATCGAAAATGATAAAGTTCACGGGAAGAGTTGTAAATGCTTGCAGGGATATTCGTAGGATTTGTCTCTTCTTCGAAGATCTTCTCGGTCGATCAGGCACATACGCATATATACGTGCTTCACGAATGTCTTTCGAAGCATCCGATCGTATTCACTCTCTATATCTTTGCACCAATCGACACGAGCCTTTTTTAGTGATTGTCAAATTGTACGGGATTCGACGATTAAAAGTTGATTTTACGGCCATGGATTTTTCAATTTCTCGAAAATATGTATCTGCTTCTGTGATCTCCTCTTCATTCGAAGAAAATTTCTTTCTGACATGCTATCATTTGTCACAATTTAAAAAAAATTAAACTTTTCATTAACATCAAAATGACGTTCGTATTTTGATCGACTTTACCTCTATTTGCGCTCATATGTTCTTTTCTCTCTCTCTTTGACAACAACAAATGTATTATTCCCAACAAAAAATACCACCACTACACATTGTACGACGGTATTGTCCTCCGTCTCTCCCCTTACTTGCAGTCGTTTAACTACTATTTATTTTGCAAACAATCACCGTCTCTCTACTCACTTGATTATTTGGTTAATTTTGCATTCCATTGTTTCTTTATTTTAGACACAGTTACTGACCTCTGCAAAATTCGCATATGTATTTTCCAATTTATTTGGATATAAATGCCAAATACAATATATGAAACAAGTGCTGATACGAGTAACAAGCCCAACCGAATGTTTAACTTGTTTATATGATCCTTCAATGCCGCAAGACACACTACAAGGAACATTATCCATATCTCTATCCTACACAGATATGATTAAATCAATCGCGATCAGATTTGGTATTCCTCCGACAACAAATTTTTCTATATGGTACACTGACATTGAAAGATGTATGTATTTAAGAGTAGTGCGATTTGGTGAAGAAAATTAGAAAAACGAAAAACTAAACTAAACAGTTGTACACCATGACAAAAGTGAGCTCTCACTAGAGTTGATTCGATCTTCGTCAGTTAACTTCGCAAAAGGAACTATTTACATTCATTTAATTCCATAGTTCATTTTAGTTCAATCATTTATATTGGTACTCGTCACCTAATTCGGCTAATGAACGGGAAGATCTATACGAGCAATTGGATGAAAACGGATGTAGGTGAACCAGGATTAAAACTGAAAGATTGGAGCGAAAGAGAAAGTGAAATAATCTGACCTAGGCCCATCGTTCCTTTTGCAGAATAGTTCTTTTGTACTAGTTCGTTCTTAAACGGCTCAAACCATCACTTTTTTGGGTTGACTTAAATATGGAATGGAACAGCCCTGATCCTTGACACATGTTATTCCCGCACGTCACGATAAAGTTCCATAGTTCCTCCTTCTAGTTCAATCGTTTATGGGTACCCGAAAATTAATGTTTCGATCAATGAAAAAGAAGATGTAAATGAACGATTAGGACGGGGTTACTAGGTTAATGAAAGTATAAAATTAACGACTGCAGCAAATGGATCTAGATTAACGATCTGGTACCAATAGTTGCTTTTATACTGAACTAGTTCCTATCTATGAACTATCGGTTCCAACTAGCTCTTTTTGACCAACAATAAAGTGGAATTGATGGGTCACCGTACAGCTCTGACATCTTAGCAACCAATGACTTCAAGTGGGTACTGCTTCACTTGATCCACGTAGGACGATCAATTCTGACTACTATACCACAATTTGAATTTCTACTATATTCCTGAATCGATTCGATGTTGGTCGGTTCGCTTTTCCAAAAGAAACTAGATTTTTCATTTAGTTTCTTACGTCCTTGTTGTTCAATTTTTCATGGTTACACGGCAGTTAATTCGCAATGATCGGGAAGGTCTGGATGACTGGTACAAAATTAACTGCAGCCAATAACGGACACGACGAAATTGGTCGTCATAAACGATAGTCGTTATATTTTATATGTCAAATAAAAGTTTAAACTGTTTTCGGATATTTTGTATTTCGACATGTCGCTAAAAATGGCGACTGTAAATAAACGAAAGAACAGAAACTAGTGCCGATCGTTCAATGTGCGGAATAGTTCCTTTGAACTAGTTCGTTCCGGAACTATTCAACTCTATCTCACATACAGTGGCCCAAAACAACGCAAACTTCCGATTTATGGATCATCTGCATAAAGAAAAAATTAAGAATCATTTTTTCTTTATGTGCGGAAATGTATCAAGGTGTCTGGTCTGTACAGCAGATGACCCAATGATGACGGTGGAGCTTCCAAACTCGATGTTTTGTATGTGTCTCAATCCTAGTGGGAGAAGTGCTTCAACAAATGGGTTTAAAGAATGAAAAACTGTAATTATTAGCTTGAGGTTACTTTGAAGAACAATAAAAACAAACAATTGAACTTGTTCAATACCCGATTCATTGAAAAGAAATTATGAACTAGGACAGTATATGTAGATTAATTTATGTACATTAATTTTTGTTCCCTTGATTCCTATAAGTGAAGGAAGGTAAATGGAAACCCAATAATGCCTATAATTGATCAACGAACTAGTTAGTGAGCTATGATTGAGATGAATGGTGACTGATTGATCAATGAACTAGGCAGTAAACTATGAACTAGATGAAGGAACTAGTTCAATCAAAAGAGCTGAAATAAAAAAGCGTTCTTTTTTAAATGAACTAATATTTACAACACTATTAGAAATATATAAAATAAAGTCCTCGAATCTACAATTCTGACTCACTTGACATCTATGATGTTTTTGAACAGCCAATTATTCTTAATCTGCTCAACATATGTACATATATATTTATGTTAATGATTCTGCCAACCCAAACATATTGTCATTTTAATAGTCTGAATTTCAATAACATAAACAACAATTTGTTCTTTCATTTTTTTTTCTAAAAAAAATCAAAACTGAACACTTGGTAGAACTATCAAAAACCAATATGAGAACTACAGATAGGCATCTGTTGTAAAAATTTTACAAAAGAACACAAATATGTATGTCACATTTTTAAGAAGAAAAAAAAATAACAATAATAAAAATTAATCTCAAAGCAGTCATAAAAGGCTGTCTCACTGGTTAGCTGTCTGGCAAACCCATCATGACATTAAAATTAATGAATGCGTACGAGTGTATGTGTGTTTTTCTGTGTGATTCTGCATTCTATATATGACCTAATTTATATATCTGTATTTAACATACATATGTGTATAAATGTCACTTATTGTCATTAATGTTTGTCACAATTGTTTATTGTGTGTGTGTTGTTTTTGTTCTCCTTCTTCTTTTGATGACTTAAACCCTTTTTTTCATAAAAATTGCAGAGTCATGTTCATTGCTGTTTACAGTTTTCAATTAGAATTTATTTTATCATCTCGTTTCTATTTTTATCTTTTCATTAATTTTCTTATTTATTTTGCTTTTTTGCAGAGATGGCAAAGAAGGTGGTTCGTTCTCTATGATGATGGTGAACTAACATATTCTGTGGATGAACATGTAAGTAGATAAAATTTTTTTTTTATATTGGGTGTAAGGTTTAAAAATGCCATAGCAAAAATATATTTAAACCAGTAAGGAAAATAGTAAAGTCGGACTGGGTCGACTATATGATACCCTTCACCACTATGGGTATATTCTACATATGTTTCCTAACAGATGTCGCCTTTTCGAAGGAATACTAATTTCTGTACGTTGTGTCAATCAATTTACATTAAATAGGACGAAAATATATATGGGAGTTATAACTAAATCTGAACCGATTTTTACGAAACTTAGCACACATCATTCTGGATCAATTTCAGTACCCTATGTCAAATTTCGTGCAAATCGAAAGATATATAGGGACTTTGGTACCCCATTTACCTTAAATCGGACGAAACTATATATAGGAGCTATATCTAAATCTGGACCGATTTTCACGAAAATTAGCACACATCATTCTGGACCTAATTCAGTACCCTATGCCAAATTTCGTGCAAATCTAAAGACATATAGTGCCCCATTTACCTTAAATCGGACAAACATATCTATGGGAGCTATATCTTAATCTGACAAGATTTTTTCGAAACTTGGCACACATCATTCTGGACCTAATTCAGTACTCTATGCCAAATTTCGTGCAAATCGAATGATATATAGGACTTTGGTGCACCATTTACCTAACATCGGACGAAACTATATATGGAAGCTATACCTAAATCTGAATTGATTTTCGGGAAACTTAAGACACTCCATTCTAGACTTAATTCAATACGCTACGCCATGATTTTCAGGGACTTTGATGCCCCATATACCTTAAATCGGACAAAAATATATACGGAAACTATATCTAAATCTGACCCGATTTTCTCGAAACTTGGCACACATCGTTCTAGACTCAATTCAGTATCCTGTACCAAATTTCGTGCAAATCGAAAAACATATAGGGACTTTGGTGCCCCATTTACCTTAAATCGGAGGAAACTATATAAGGGAGCTATATCTAAATCTGGACCGATTTTCACGAAACGTAGCACACTTTGTTCTGGACCCAATTCAGTACGCTGTGCCAAACTTCATGCAAATCGAAAGATATATAGGGACTTTGGAGACCCATTTACCTTAAATCGGACGAAAATATATATAAATATATAAATATATAAATGGGAGATATATCTTAATCTGACCCGATTTTTTCAAAACTTTGCACACATCATTCTCCACCTAATTCAGTATCCGATTTCGTGCAAATCGAAAGATATATGGGGACTTTGGTGCCCAATTTACCTTAAATCGAACGAAAATATATATGGGAGCTATATCTAAATCTGACCCGATTTTCTTCAATTTCAATAGGGTTCGTCCTTGGCCCAAATAAGTGACATATGCTAAATTTCATCCAAATCGGATCATAAATGCGACCTTTACTTTGTTTACAAAAATACATGGACGGACGGACAGACGGACATGCATAAATCGACTCAGAAAGTGATTCTATGCATATTCTCAAAAGGAACCATGGGTCTATCTCGTTTCCTTTTGCCTGTTACAAACATGTGCACAAAGACATAATACCCTGTACCACAGTGTGGTGAAGGGTATAAAAATTGGCTCCTTTTACAGCTCTTTAAAAATATTTTTAATCGGATATTATCTTTGTAGAACTTTTTGAAGGCGGTCTTCTCCATAGACCAGCCCGAAGGTGATCTTCCTATAGACCAGTCTGAAGGTGGTCTTCTTATAGACCAGCCGTAAAATTAGCATGTTTAGAACAGCCGTGAGAGTAATATTTATTAGGAATCTGAAGACCATCCTGAAGATGTTATTCTTTATAGACCAGACTGAAGGTGGTTTCCTTATAGAACATATCTATGTATCTTCTTCTTTAGAGACCAGCTGAAGATGGTCTTTCATACAAATCAGCCCTGAAAATGGTTCTTATAGACCAGTCATGAAATTGGTCTTTATAAGGCAGATGAAGGTAGACTCTTTGTGATCTAGGTACACCTGTAAATATTTATGTTTTGCTATCCCCCATCGTACCTTACACATTCCAACCCCCAATATTTAATTGCAATATACCGTATTTTTATGTCTGTAGGTTTGTTGTTGTTGCATCTCTTGCAATTCACTGATGTCGTCTGCTATTTATTTTTTTGCCATAACCATAAAATTAAATTGACGACACTCTTACCCCCAACCAACCCCAGCTGTTCATGTGAAATAAATTAGAATTTATTATAAAAAATAAGTCTAGACACATTTAATGAAAATTGTAATGACATTTAACACACAAGCAATTTAATGTCAACTAGATGGGAAATTTATGGCAACAACAACAAAATAAAACTATTAAAAAATAACTATTTAATTTTAATGATAATGTAATAAAATCAAATTGTAATGGGCTTTTGAGACTAACAGTTAGAGACCAACTATTTAGGAGGATGAATTTCTTAAAAATAAAAAAAAAAAAATATTTAAAATCGATAAGAAAGGGAATATTTTTAATGGAATATTTAGGAAACAATTCCCGTTCGATATCGAAACGAAGGCTAGACATGAAAAATTAAAATGAAAATACAATTGAGTGGTCTCGCCAAGAACCCTAGTAGAATTCTTCTGTTTTCGGATTTGTTAAAAGGGAACAAATCCGAGAAATAGACTTCTACGAGGGCTCATGTAACTTTAAAAAAAAATCGGAATCGATTGATTTTCAGACAATATTTTCCAAACATATTTTGTAAACCACTGAAGACCATAAATATTAAATTGGAGACACTTTTAATGGATATTTTCTAAAATCCTCAAAATATATAAAACTATAGGCACCGTTATATGCGCACAATATCTACTGTTTTGGAAACAAATCTATAGCCAATTCGATTTTAATATGGAAAATTGGGTGATACCGTCCTTTTGTATGTACCCAAAGTAATGTAAGGAGGTATCATACATTCGGTTCCGTTCATCAATATTGACCTCACAGTAAGCATTCTTTTGAGATTTGAGAACAAGAAAAAATCGCTGAGGCCTAGATCTGGATTAGTCGGATTTGGCCACTGCTTTAACGGCAGTGGTTTCTTTTAACAATCGGCACAACTTTTTTAGTCTATGAGAACATTATTTTGGGGTGACCATGGAAACCCTAAGTAAAGACGCCACCACCTTACCAGGGGAAATTTTAATTTTTCCATACGTTGGTTCATGTCATCATGTGGGTCATTTTTATAGAACTTCCGAGGACAATTGCGGTGTCAAAGTCATGGGTTTCAATTTTTCTACAAATACATCAGAAAAATTATTATGTCTTTGGACCTGAAAGGGCTAATACTCTTCTGTCGTTATTTTCGGTCAAAAGTGACACATAGATTTTTCATAATCAAATATTCACATATGTTAAGGAGCACAACTGCATTTATAAATTTGGCCCTTTCTGACTATGTTTAGAGCACCAATTCTCGCTCATATGGAGCGAATAATTAAAAAGTAATAAAGTAGGTCCAAATTCATAGAGAAATGTTCTAACAAAAATGGTTCCAACTTATAGGTGACCCCTAAAAAGGGTTAATTCAAATAAATAAGGTCAGGATGTCTAATCTCCTAACAATATATTCGAGAAGATTAAACCGGTAAAATAATTAAAAATTTTGCATTTAAATATATATATATATATATATATGTGTAGACCTGACATTCCCTTCAAAACACAACTTATTTGGATATAACCGAACTTATTGCTGCCTGAACGAAGGCCATTACAAAAATTTGAGAAAATTTATTTTGTCTTTAAGGCAGGAATATGTGGACCTATATTGAAAAGTGAAACTGTTTTGAAAATTGTATGCGATACATAAACTCGAGTAGTGCTGTAATTATTTTTATTTCGAATTTTGGGACGAAACTTTCAGTGTCTCTAGATTGTGGGTCACTGAATCCAAAAATTTGATTTGTATCCTTTTTCTTATCAGGATAATCGACAGGATCATTTTTTGGACTGTGACTATATGGTCATACTAGCACTGCTCGGGTAAAGGTGTTCTTGGATGTTTTATTGATCGTCTTATGAGTGTAACCATATGGTCACGCTTGCACAGCTTGGGTTAAATATAGGTCCGCTTTTCAGAAGATAAATGATTTTTGACAAGAACATTTTCAATGTATTTCAAATTGTAATGTCTGTATTTTGACATTTTCAAATTTCATTCTCAAAGTCAAACAAGGCCTAGCACAAAAGTTTAGTATCCATCACATATTTTGTGATGGATACTACTGTTCTGCCCTACTGTGTATATTTTCAAAGCCCAACTGCATTTCTTACCGAAGTGTATATTCTTTCTCACATCGAACGAGATAACATAACAGAATATTTTATGACACTTCGGGTTCTCAAATGGTAAAAGTTCTCCCCATAAAAGTATAAAATATAGGTTTCCAGTGGCTAAAGGGTCTCATAACAGGCAATTTGTAATGTATCTCCACAGCCTTCTTATCTCTACCTTCCTCTTATTCAACCAAAGTGTCTGTAATTTTACTTCTAGGGTTCTTAGAGCAAAATCATTTCTCTCAGACAATTTTTAATATCCTTGCGTATTTTGATATAGTATTGATATTATTTTGCTCTAAGTATTTCCGACCCCATTGTAGATATTTTTATTTTTCTAATCACATATCGAGTTCTCAAATGATAACATATATTCAAACATAATATTTTATCTAATTTGCGGTTTTCAAATGTTAAAAGACCTCCATAAAATATTAAATATAGGTCAGAAAAGGTTTAATATTCTTTCATATTTTGACATAGTCTGCATATAACAGTTCCGCCTCATTGTAAATATTTCCAAGGCCCTAATCGCATTTCCTAAAGAATTGAATATTCTGCACTATGTAATTTGGCATTTCGAGATCTGATCGTGAAATATCACATCACAATCACATAGTCTCCATATAACTCGTTGGTGTATAGCATATCTGGATAGAAAAAAACATTTTTTTATTTTTTTGTTGTTCTATCTCCAATTTTATGCTGGAAATGGGAATTAGGACCAACAAACTCCCCAAAATACGAAAATTTGAAAATACACCATATAGCTCGGCCTATTCGAGATACAGCTTTGAGTTATTGCACATATATTGCTACTACTCCTATAGTTTTTTGATATTGGAAACGGAATAAATCGGTCCACTTTACGTCGCCAAATGTCAGAACTTTGAGGATTTTTGTAATAAGCATATTTTTGTAATCGAAACCTGTAATTATACCATTCACCACACTGTAGTACAGGGTATTATGTCTTTGTGCATATGTTTGTAACAGGCAAAAGGAAACGAGATAGGCACACGATTCCATTTGAGAATATGCATAGAATCACTTTCTAAGTCGATTTATGCATGTCCGCCCGTCTGTCTGTCTGTCCATATTAAATTGTAAACAAAGTACAGGTCGCATTTATGATTCCAAATGGATGAAATTTGGAGCAGCTCATTTATTTGGTCCAAGGACGAACCCTATTGAAATTGTGAAAAATCGGTTCAGTTTTAAACAAAGCTCTCATATATACATTCGTCCGATTTAATGTAAATGGTGCACTAAAGTCCCTAAATATCTTTCGATATGCACGAAATTTGGCACTGCGCACTGGATTGAGCCTAAGTTTCGTGAAAATAGGTTCAGATTTAGATATAGCTCCCATATATATTTTCGTCCGATTTAAAGTAAATGGCACACCAAAGTCCCTATTTATCTTTCGATTTGCACGAAATTTTGAAAAGTTACTTAATTAAGAGTAGAATGATGTGTGTTAAGTTTCGTGAAGATCGATTCAGATTTACATATAGCTCCCATATATATATGTTCGTCCGATTTAAGGTACATGTCGCACCAAAGTCCCTAAATATCTTTTGATATGCACGAAATTTGGCAAAGCGCACTGGATTAAGTCTAGAATGATATGTGCTAAGTTTCGTGAAAATCGGTTAAGATTTAGATAAAGCTCCCATATACATTTTCGGTCGATTTAAGGTAAATGGTGCACCAAAGTCCTTAACATCTTTCGATTTGCACGAAATTTGGCACAGCGTAATGAATTTGGCCTAAAATGATGTGTGTTTCCTGAAATCGGTTCAGATTTAGATATAGCTTTTATAGATTCTATATCTGACCAAATGAAAAATTTTGTATCGGTTGCAGAATGACAAGTTCGGGTGGCAGTCGAAATGGCTCTAATTTAATAATTTGGTTTCTCAGTGGCTGTAAAATCATTCTGTCACAATTTTATAAATATCAACAGATCATTAGATAGGACGGATTTTACTATATCTAAACGTTCTAAAATGACTGTAATGTGTAAACAGATTCATTACAGGTATGTTCAAGGTCATAGGTGGTCAATTTTCCCACTTGGTATTTTATTTTCTGTAATGGCTGTAGTTTGGCTCGGACCATGATGGGTAAACAGATTCCTTACAGGATAGATCTTCATACTATTTAAATTTTCCCACTTGAGTGCCTCTTTTTTTAAGAGACTTGTCTCTCAGCCATTTTGGATATAATTTGATATTCTTAGTAGATAGCAACTCTTCCTACCAACAATAATAAATATGGGTTAATCTTGGGATATAGTTCCCACATTAAGATCTCGTCTCTTATAGGTACTTTGATAGTCCTTGGCGAATTTCCCAACCGAAGTGATTATATTTTATTATTACAAAATTATTGACATTCCAGGATCTTGGTGGACTACAAATTTGTTTACCGACACCTCATACAATGGTAACGCATTATATCCGACATTTTCAAGATTTTAGTCCACCTATTTTCCAACCTGAGTGTCAGTATTTTTGGTATTTCGTTTTCTTCTGCCAGCAATGAACAATGACGTAGCTCCCGAATAAAATTCCTGATCAATTTTAGGTTCACCTATTGGTCGAAGGTAAAAAAGGTTTGGTCCGGTCGACGATGTTTTTTAATATTTTTTAGGAATTCAGACATGTTTTTTTATACGGTCTCTAAGTTTTCATTGGGCGGCAAAATTATAAATATTGGTCAATTTTTGGGCATAGCCAACGTAGAAAGATACATCCTCTTTGTAGGCATTTTGAGAGTTTTAGACCCATATTTCAACCAAAGGCGGTACATATATTAATATTTTGGCATTACATAGCAACAGAACAGTCAGGTCAGAACAAGGTCATGCTTTATTTTTTGTTATGTTCAAGGTCCTAGTAAGCTAGTTTAATTACAAAAAATATTGGACTTTCACAAAAATATAACATTTTGAAAGTCCTTCACGCCGCCTCCTTGTCATATCAATTCCATCCAGAATTCCTCTAAAACCCTAAATCCTTTCTCATTTCCCATGAGCTCTTGGCAGAATAAATTGCACCTCGTTACGATGATAAACAAATAAATTAAATGTGTTCTTAATTCATTTCAATTATCTCCGAAAACAAATCTTAATAATTTTATAGCAGCTGAGCGAATAATAATGGATGGAGAAATGATCTTCATCTTTCAACTCCTTAGACATCGAGGCTTAAGATGAATCATAACCTCAATTTTAGTTTTGCCAGAACAGCTTCCTTTTTAATTTATTTTGACATTTTAATTAACTTCCAAAACGTAATAATTTGGGTCATTTTAAGTTTAACATGAGAAAAAAAACAAATACCACAACAAATAAAATAACTACAACAACATATCGCAAAATTATAAATCTCCCCTTTGTGAAATAAGAAAAAAATTCTACAACTAAGGAAATAAATAATTGGCCATATGCGCCAAATTCATGTCTTTGGACGCCCATTTTTATCAACACCTATTTTTGTTGCTGCCTGGTACCACCAACTGGCTGGCTGTGGCCTGGCCTGGTCATTTCCTGCAAATGTCCGACACACCAGGGCCACTTTTTAAATATGTTGCAATTGTCTACTTAGTTTAGCAAAGCCATATCCTACACACACACACATACACTCGAGCGAGCGCACTCACACATACACAGATGCTCACTCACACTCACACACACAGTTGCTGCTTGTTTTTAGAAATATAAATATGGCGCATATTCGTAAAGCGTTTCTCACGCTGTGATTTGCGATTAAACTTTTGCGATTAACAGATTAAATTAATAAGCAGTTATTTGCCTCCTTTCTTGGCCGGATCGCTTGGTCGGCCGTCCATATGCCTTCTTGTGGTATAACCTGGCCATTTTATTAGCCGGACCAACCAACTAACTAGTTAAGAAGTTGACCAGACGGACACTACTTCTCTTTAGCCAGTCGATATAGACGGCAGCAACTCGCAGCCGCCTTGTGGTTGGGGAGATCGGTCGGTCGGTCGTGGTAGTGATAGGCCTCATATATGTTATTGGTTATGCGAAAAAAAACAATATTTTTGATTGTATTGCCACAAGTGTTTTGTGGCATTTTCTTCTTCGTCTGATATTTGCCGGCTTATTTCTGTGAATAATTTCCACAAAATTTATAAATGACACTAAGTGAAGTGATCGGCGTTTTTTGTTACGCCGTGGTGTTAAAGAGTTATAATTTACAACTTGACTCAAGGCTCTATTAATAAAAGCCGACATTTAAATATTTTTCTAAAGGAGAGACACAAAAAATAAGCGAACGCATAAAAATACCTTCTCTTT